>NC_056625.2:125294272-125594272 GCF_002870075.4 Lactuca sativa | reverse complement strand
ATCGAGGAATGATCATAGTAAGCAACAAGTCAAAACTTACCAAACCATTTCAAGAATCAAACACAAGAATTTAAATACTATAGGAGTATTTGCTATCTAAACTAGTTTAACTTACATGTTTTACATGTTCCGACTTTACTCAATTCTTATAACCCTATTTCTCGTACAGCCAAATGGCTGGATTTCACCACCCTGGCGACCCCTACTTTCCCAACCAAGGCAACGGAGGATGGATCGAAGATGATCCCGAAGAGGACGAGGAACCCATAGAAGTGGGTGATGACTCCGGTACCGACTCAGAGCCGGAAGTTATCGATCCACCACCCATTCAACCTCCCGTCTTCGTAAGGAACTTTCAAGGACCGACTCCCGTCTGGGGAAGTCACCTCCACCATTGGAGCCAACAGCAAAACCTACGCCCTCCCTACGGCATGTGCCGGGACTTCTATGATGTCCGCGGCGGAGGTTCGGCTGATCGAGCACTCCCGGTAATGGTGGGTAAGTTAGCCAATCAGTCCTATCAGTCTGGAGTACAAGCTAGTCGACTCCGGGATATCAACGTGGAAGTGCAGGTTCACACTTCTGACATCCGTAGGCTGGACAAGATGCAAGACAACGCCCAATTCCAAGCTGAATCGTTTCAAGCGCAAATGATTGCAGCCCTCGCCGAACTAAGGGAACAACAAGCCGTTTTCGATAGGAGTCTAATGGAGTCAAAGCAATCAGATACGGAGTCAAGCTCCAAGCGCAACCTTCGACGCAAGTAGTGCTTGTCTAGGACTCAAATTTTGTTATAGCTTAGGACCTCGGCTAAAAGTCTTTAAATTTCTCGAACTTTGTAATCGGAGACCCTTATGGGGGTCAAATTTTCATGATCGTTGTAACAACTTTTATATTAATATAAGTGGCACTATTACTACTATGTTGAGTATTTCGTTCGAACCTTGAATGGTCTTTGAGAACCCCAAATACTTGTTTCATACCTTCAGTCTTACAAATAACTTTCATTCTTCTATTGTAAGACTCATACTATCATCTGTTGTTGAACTATAGCGATTTAGTTCATGAGACACATACATTTTCCATTCTATGAAATTCTTATCCTTGTCTTTTCAATCTATAGTTGAAGGATGCCTCCGCGTAGGAATCCGAGGCGAAACAACGGTGAGGAAGCACCTATACCACCACCACCTCCACCACCTCAATTTGATGCTGTTATGTTTCAAGCAGCAGTCACCGCGGCAGTGGCAGCTGCCATGTCACAGATCAATAACTCGAGTACTAATGGCTCGGGATCTGGCACACACCTATCCAACCATGGCGAGAGTCATGGACCACCTCGAGAATGCACCTATAAGGACTTCACTAATGCCAAGCCCCGGATGTTTTATGGTACTGGTGGTGTGATGGCCCTGAGGCAGTGGATCGAAAGGACGGAGGCAGTCTTTGAAATATGCTCCTGCCCCGAGCACAGCAAGGTCAAATTTGCAACTTTCACCCTTCTCGATAAAGCTTTAACTTGGTGGAATGGCCACGTTAAAGTACTCACCCTAATCGTGGCAAACTCCATAAGCTGGGAGAACTTGAAGGCCATGATGATGAGAGAATACTGCCCACGGGGAGAGATTCAAAAGCTTGAACACGAGCTATGGACTCTCGGAATGGTTGGTACCGACATCGCTACTTATACCAACAGATTCTGCGAGCTGGCAATCCTTTGTCCAGATATGATTGCTCCCGAGAGCAAGAAGATAGAAAGGTACATCTGGGGACTGACGCCCCAAATGTGATCAAGCGTGTTAGCTTCTAAACCTGACACCTTTGAAAGTGCTAAGGAACTGGCACAATCTCTGATCGACTACGGAGGTCATCAGAACTCAACCACTTCTGCACCAGCCCCACAGAAAGCAAACAACAACTACAACAACTACAACAACAACAATGGCAGGAAGAGGGCATGGATTAAAGGGAAGGGTGGATCTTCCCAAGAATCCGCAAAGAAACAGCTGGTGTCAGTAAATGCTGCCACTGTACCTGCTACAGCCCCTACAAATACCTACCCAACAAAGCCTTATATAGGCAACCTCCCAAAATGCACCAAATGCAATTACCACCACCATGGACTTTGTCGAGCTATGCAGTGCGCCAACTGCAGCCAGAAAGGGCACACAGCCCGTTTCTGCAAGGAACCCGCAAAGCCGATCACTCAAATTCCCGGTGCGGGTGTAGGGCAGGCTTGCTACGGTTGTGGCGAGGTGGGCCACTACCAGAGAAACTGTCCTAAGGCAGCAGGCACCGGAGGTGTGAGACGAGTTTTGGCAATAGGCCACAACGAAGCTGTAGCTGACCCAACTATTGTTGCTGGTACGTTCCTTCTCGATAATTCATACGCATGCATATTATTCGATAGTGGAGCGGAGAGAAGTTTCGTGAGTCAAAACTTTATTCATTTACTTAAACCTAAACCTAGCAAGTTAGAAAAATCATTCACTATAGAGATGGCCAATGGAAAAACCGAAAACACAAATTGCATATACATGGGCTGTACGTTAACATTAGACGGCCATTCTTTCCCAATCAATCTCATGCCGGTTCAAATTAAAAGTTTCGACGTCATAGTCGGCATGGATTGGTTGAGCCTTCTTCGCGCCGACATCATGTGCTTTGAGAAAGCAGTCCGTCTTAACCTCCCAAACAACGAAACATTAGTTATCTACGGCGACAAATCTAGTGCAAACCTTCGCATCATTTCGTGCATCCAAGCTCGAAAGTGCTTGCGGAAGGATTGTCGAGCATTCCTAGCGCACATCGTCGATACAAGTCAAGAACTGAAGGACATCAAGAGCATCTCGGTAGTACGCGACTTTCCCGATATCTTTCCAGAAGAACTGCCAGGATTACCACCGCAACGCCAAGTCGAGTTTAGAATCGACTTAATTCCAGGAGCTACCCCAGTAGCGAAGTCGCCTTATCGTCTTGCACCAGCAGAGATGCAGGAACTTTCCAGCCAACTTAATGAACTCCTTCATAAAGGATTCATAAGACCAAGTTTCTCACCTTGGGGAGCACCGGTCTTGTTTGTAAAGAAGAAAGACGGATCGTTCCGTATGTGCATCGACTACAGAGAGCTGAACAAACTTACTGTCAAGAACCGCTATCCTCTACCCCGTATCGACGACCTATTCGATCAACTTCAAGGGGCGAACTACTTCTCCAAAATAGACCTGCGATCCGGATATCACCAATTACGAGTTCTAGAGGGGGACATTCCAAAGACAGCCTTCCGAACTCGTTATGGACACTACGAATTCGTGGTGATGCCGTTCGGATTAACCAATGCACCAGCAGTATTTATGGACCTAATGAATAGGGTATGCCGCCCTTACTTGGATCAGTTGGTCATCGTCTTTATCGATGATATACTTATCTACTCTCGAAGTGAGGAAGAGCATAGTCAACACCTACGAAAAGTCCTAGAAACACTGCGAACGGAGAAACTATATGCGAAGTTCTCTAAATGCGAATTTTGGATTCGAAGAGTCGAATTTTTAGGTCACGTTGTTAGCGAGAAAGGTATACACGTGGACCCTTCCAAAATTAAGGCTATTGAGAACTGGTCGGCACCAAAGACACCTACAGAAATTCGTCAATTTCTAGGTCTAGCTGGCTACTATCGCAGATTCATAAAGAACTTTTCGAGCATTGCGAAACCTCTTACTTCATTAACCCAGAAAGGAGTGGCCTTTGACTGGGAAGCGAAACAAGAGAAGGCATTCCAGACACTAAAACAGGCCTTGTGCACCGCACCGATACTATCCCTCCCCGAAGGGATAGAAGACTTCGTAGTGTATTGCGATGCTTCAAATCAAGGACTTGGTTGTGTTCTTATGCAAAGAGGGAAGGTTATCGCTTATGCCTCCCGACAGCTTAAGACACACGAAGTGAACTATACGACACACGACCTCGAGTTAGGAGCAGTGGTATTTGCTCTGAAGATCTGGAGGCACTACTTATACGGAACAAAGAGTACTATATTCACCGATCACAAGAGCCTTCAACACATTTTCGATCAGAAGGAACTCAACATGCGACAACGACGATGGGTTGAGTTACTGAATGACTACGAATGCGAAATTCGTTATCATCCTGGCAAGGCCAACGTAGTAGCCGACGCCCTCAGTCGAAAGGAATACACTGGTCGGAGGGTCAAATCTCTGACCATGACTATCCATTCCCACCTATCCACACAAATTAAAGAAGCACAAATGGAAGCTTTGCAACCTGAAAATGTGGCGGGTGAATCCCTGCGAGGAATGGAGAAGAATTTAGAAGTCAAGGGTGGCGGAGCCTACTATCTCATGGACCGAATCTGGACCCCAAATCATGGTGGTTTCAGATACGTAGTCATGACCGAGGCTCACAATTCAAGATATTCCGTTCACCCGGGTTCAGATAAAATGTATCTGGATCTTAAGAAACTGTACTGGTGGCCTAACATGAAAGCAGAAATTGCTACCTTCGTGAGTAAATGTCTTACTTGCGCTAAGGTTAAGGTCGAGTATCAGAAACCGTCAGGACTACTACAACAACCCGAGATACCGGAATGGAAATGGGAGCGGATTACTATGGACTTCATAACCAAGTTACCCAAGACGACAAATGGACTCGATACCATATGGGTCATTGTCGACAGATTGACCAAATCCGCACATTTCCTACCCATCAAAGAGACTGAAAAAATGGAGAAGCTTACAAGAACTTACTTAAGGGAAGTAGTACGACTGCATGGTGTTCCAATATCCATTATCTCCGATCGAGATAGTAGATTCACTTCAAGATTCTGGCAGTCACTACAAAGTTCCCTGGGAACTAGGCTAGACATGAGTACAGCCTACCACCCACAGACAGATGGACAAAGTGAGAGAACAATACAAACTTTAGAAGACATGCTGAGGGCCTGCGTGATTGACTTTGGTAAGGCATGGGATATTCATTTACCCCTTGTCGAATTTTCATACAACAATAGTTATCATACAAGCATAAAGGCTGCTCCGTTTGAAGCCCTCTATGGTCGAAAGTGCAGATCCCCTCTGTGCTGGACTGAAGTTGGCGATACCCAGTTAGCTAGAGGAAGAGTTCCTGAAAGCACTCTCACAGGTCCGGAGATCATACGTGAAACAACAGAGAAGATCGTTCAGATTCGTGAATGATTGAAGGCATCAAGAGATCGACAGAAAAGCTACGCTGACCAAAGGAGGAAACCTTTAGAATTCCAGGTAGGAGACCACGTCTTATTAAAGGTCTCACCGTGGAAGGGTTTAATACGATTTGGAAAGCGTGGGAAACTAAATCCAAGATACATAGGGCCTTTCGAGATTCTTGCCAGGATCGGCCCTGTGGCTTACAAGCTTAACCTACCGCGCGAACTTAGTAACATCCATCCAACCTTCCACGTCTCAAACTTGAAAAAGTGTCTGTCCGACGAGACTCTTGTTATTCCACTCGACGAGATCGAGATCAACGAGAGCCTCAACTTTGTGGAAGAACCAGTAGAAGTCATGGACCGAGAGGTCAAACAAACAAAACAAAGTCGCATACCCATCGTGAAGGTTCGCTGGAACGCCAAGCGGGGACCTGAATTCACATGGGAACGCGAAGATCAGATGAAACAAAAGTACCCTCATCTCTTTCATGTTCACTAGCATCTTTGCTACTTTAAATTTCGGGACGAAATTCTCTCTAACGGGGGGATGATGTGACAACCCGATATTTCAACTCTTTGTAACGACCAAAATGGGTCAAGTATTGTAACCACTTCTGAATAATAAAAAGTTACCTTCATAATAACATGTATAAATAAGTTCTACTTAATTTCCTTCTATGATTAAATGTCTTTGAAACATAATCGTACGTGAAAAGAACGCCCAAATCCGACTTCATATAGCGAAGATGTGATTTTTTCCAAGTTCGGCTTAGCAACAGACAGCTAAAAACTCGAATCGGAGATCGAGCGACTTTTGGCCGGAATGACCTAAACGAGAATCGAAGGTCTCGACAATGGTATTCCAGCGGTAAAAAGTCTGGCAAAAACCGACATCAGATAAAGAAGTTATGAATTTTCTAAGAAATTCCTTAAGCACGATGGATTTTTAATAAATAATAAAAAAAATAATTTTGGAATTTGCCGACGGAGTCTAAACGAAAGTTGTAGAGCGTAGTCTCACCTACGCGAGGATATAAAGACCATCGAAAACGGAGTTCGTATGAAGAAGATATGGATTTTTGAAGTTTATTAAATAAATTAATTATTTATTTAATTCAAAATTCGAATATTATCCGAAGGGGAGTCAGCATCCTCCTCCGAAGTACGCGCTGCGTACTCCTGTACGCCCCGCGTAACCGAGAGGATTGGCCTCGGATCGTCCACGTCGCCATATCCGAGGAATCCGATCCATCCGACCCGCCCGACCCGTCCGACCCGACGTCCCATCCGACCCGACGTCCCATCCGACCCACCTCCCCAACAACCCGTCCCATCCGAACCGAGGCAGTCGAGGCTTCGGTCATGCATGATGTACGCGTACGCAGCGCGTACGAGCGTACGCCCCGCGTACCGAGGCAGACCAGCCTTCCTATAAATAGAATGCGAGGGTTTCCAAAGAAAGGGTTCATTTCTCTTCTTTCTCTCCCAACTTTGCCTCGTTTTCCGTGTCCGTTCAAACCCGAAGCTCTGGTCTTTTTGGCTCAAGTCCCGAAGGTCGATTTTACTCCCGAGATTCCCGAGAATCCCGAGGAAAATCCGTTTCCCGAGACGAAACTCTGCCCGGTTTTCCATCTCGCTATCTTCAAACTTTCAAGTGAGTTTCATACCCCTAAATCAACCTTTTAATTAGTCTAAATACTTTTATATGCTTTCAAAGGGGGGGATTACAAGTAAAACACACGAGTATTATCGTGCGTTACATAAAGAAATTCTTTTATATACTGTTATATATTCAAATCACATGCGATTTATAAACATTTAAAGGAACTTATGTATATATGTATATATGTATATATATAACATATGTCACAATAGCATTTTCCCTTTTAAAAATATAATGTTGTTGTAATGCATGTATAAACTAATCTGTTCTGAGATTTTTCTTGTCTATCCTAGACTCTACACCCAAAAATCTATACTTTCATAAACAAGCGATTCCTTTTCTCAATGTTTCTAAACAAACAAGACACGCTTTTTGGAAACTATAATAGGTATGATTTTACGAAACAAATTTCTGACTCTTATGTAGTAGAATCACATATTTCAAGAAGTTCACTTTCGTGTACAAGAACAAACGTAACATTTTAACAAGTAGATCTGTTTTTATACCACGGATTTGTGAGACACTAACTTCATGTACGTTCGAGTACACATTTCAAGTCCTGTATTATATACCAGAATCCCTTGGAGGGGGAGCATGGTGTTTGTGTATAGATCTATACGGGCTTGACAAACCCGCGCCCTGACTGTTAGCTGCAGTCCACCGTTTGGGGTGACAAACGTCATAACATTTCAACGCCTGAAGAACGTTGTGTATAGGCATTCAGAGTCAATAGTATGGTTATAAAACTCACAAGGGGTATTAAAATGCATTGATTTACAAGGTTTTCAAATTCATTGGTTCTTTTACATTTACATACATTTTAGAAACAAATATTGGTCTTGAGTGAAGGCTACTTTTATGCTAGTAGAAAATATTGGATTTTCTAACCACAAACAAACGAAGATAAAACATTTCAGTTCATTCGAACATTGTCACTTAAATACTTATGAAATTCACCAGCTTAAATGCTGATCTACTCTTTCAAAATTACTTGTATGTCCCAGGGAATCAGTAATTTCAGGTATTCATTTCGCTTTTGATGAAGGGATGCTGCGGCGCCAGTTTAGTCTCGTATTTTGACATCATATTGTAATTGAGTTTTGAACATGTAACTTTTGACAAATGTAAACTTTCAATTATATATATGATGGTTGTATTGCTTTCTTTACTATGTATTCATTTGTTACGTTACCACATGAAGTCATCCGCCCCCGAACGTTTCCACCGTTCAGGTTTGGGGGTGTGACAAAAATGAACCTTTACCTACGAAAGTCCTAATTTCTGAAAATTTGGTTGAATTCGCACGTGTTTTTGAAAACAAATCTATTTTTTAAAAGCGAAAGCAAATGTTTTCCCAAAAGTCCAAACTGTTCCTAACCAATTTTTTATAACTAAAGGACTGAACAAAAATCAAACAGTTGAACTAAAGTCCATGGTAGAAGATGATAACTAAGATGGATGTGATGATTTCTTCTGGTTTGCTCCAATCAACAATGCATATGAAACCAAATATCTTTCTGAAATGACCTTGTGGAAAAAAAAGAGTCGATACATAGCAGAACCCCTAAACAAAGTTAATTCAAGCTATGAGAAGGGAAGTTTAAGTGGAACTAAGAACGTACCAAGTGGAACTAAGAACGTTCCAAGTGACGCAACGTCTGTTCCGACCGAATGTTGTATTAGAAAGCAAAAACCTAGGGCCAACATTCACAAATCCTCTAAGCAGTTCGCAACTGAAAAATGCCAAAGGAATGCCAGATACAACATGAATCTCAAGGAAAGAAAGTAGTTCTGGCAGTCTAAGAATTCAACTCCGTTCATAGAGAAAAATCTAATCTAAATGAGTCTCTTCACATACCAACCTTAAGAGTCCTCATCCAAATAAGTCTCCGCACGTCTCGCATAAAAAAGTTTTTCAAAGACCATTCTTTCCAAATTCTGTGAAACGTATGCAAAAATCCAACTCTCACTTCTATTCTAACAAGAATATTTTTCATTCAGCCAAGACATCACAAGATGTTAAAGGCAAAGGAAAGATAGCTTCAAAGCCTAAAGTTCCTCTCAAAAGATCTGAAGCTAAGATAGTTGAGAAAAAGTTGGTTAAACAGCTAATCCAAAATAAACAAAAGAAACCATCCACCAAGGATGCAAACTCTAAATACAAAAGGATTACTGTTTTTCAAATCACAAAGAAGGATAAAAGATGTGACAATAGTCAAATTCGGGTCAAGTCTAAGCCGAACAAAGTCAACGAGTCAAACCGGTCAACTCAATTAAACCTTGTATATTAGGGTTTGTATTATGTAATTTCTGTATAAGTCACTATCTTAATGAGAAAACATCACCTGGAAAAATTGTGTGTTTAATTTTTCATAACCTTAGTACTAAACAATGAACAAGAACAATAAAACAACGTTGCATACTCATCGGGAGTGTGTAAGATCCTAAAACATGGCTTAACGGGGTTCACGGACCTTGCGTTGAGGAGCCAAACACTCACTAATGTCACACATGAAACCACTCACAGTCGTTTTCACTCTATCTCTCTCTATTGTCCAAATCTCTCCAAGAATGTCAAATCTCTCCCAAATCTCTCTAAGTATGTGAAATCTCTCCCAAATATCTCTTTGTATGAGAAATCTCTCCAAGAATGTCAAATCTCTCCCAAATCTCTCTAAGTATGTGAAATCTCTCCCAAATATCTCTTTGTATGAGAAATCTCTCCAAGAATGTCAAATCTCTCCCAAATCTCTCTAAGTATGTGAAATCTCTCCCAAATATCTCTTTGTATGAGAAATCTCTCCAAGAATGTCAAATCTCTCCCAAATCTCTCTAAGTATGTGGAATCTTTCTCAAATCTCTCTCAACGTTCTATAATCACTCGGGGCATCCCGACCCTCGAATTTGGCGAAAACAGCCCAAAAACGGAAGTCTACGCGAAAAACGGACTTAAGAAGCCGAAACCCCTCTTAGGACCCGAAACCCCTTTTAGGACCCGAAAGTCCTCTTAGGAACCGAACACTTCTGAGCCGAAGGCTGCTGAACCGAACTTCACTCAAAGAACCGAACCCGAAGGCTCCTAGAATCGAACCTCGCACACACCCGAACCCGAACCTTCGGTACATTTCGGGTCTGACCACCTTCGCTTCTGAGACCGAGCCTTCGCTTGTGAGACTACCGAGCCTTCGCCTTCGCTTCGCGCCTAGCATCATTATGGACCGAACCTCGGCCTAGGACCGAGAGGTCTCGTTGGAAGTCCCTTTTCTCCCGGTTTTCGACTAATTT
The DNA here is from genome assembly GCF_002870075.4 of Lactuca sativa. Taxonomy (NCBI): domain Eukaryota; kingdom Viridiplantae; phylum Streptophyta; class Magnoliopsida; order Asterales; family Asteraceae; genus Lactuca; species Lactuca sativa. The sequence goes on along the minus strand of NC_056625.2, from coordinate 125,584,121 downwards.
TGCGTTTTAGGCCCGTTTTTAAATGTTTTAACACGGGATTTTCACCCAAAACTTTATTTTAACATATAAGACCCCTTAAGTAATGAATTATCATGTTTTGAGGATAAAACCTTATCCCAAAGAGAGTAGGTGAAGTACAAAGGTAGAGTGTTGACTTTACTTTATTTTATGACACAAGCAACCCCATACCCACTCCATGCTTAACCCACACTCCTCCCCACCATACCTTGTCACTTCCTTGTACTTTTTACCCCTCTCACAAGCCATCCCCACGTTTTTAGGGCTGGTCACTCAACCTCTCTCCTCATTTTCTTTCAATTACTCTCATTTCACCAAAGATCCAACTCCAACTTTTCCCTCAATCTTTTCTCTCTAATTCGAGATCCCAAGGCTGATCATCAAGTGTTCTTCCACTCTTGGTTAGTATAATTCATCCTGCTTGTGATTATTACTCTTCATTCTACCCAAATCATTGATTTCTTACACAAACATCATCACATTCTTGTTAGATCTTCGAACCTTCAAGTGATTCTTCAAGTGTTTTGGAGTTGAACACTTCTTTTCTCCATCATCCATCTAATGAAATCACTCAAGGTGAGTTCATACCCCTCCATTACCATGTTTTCTTAAGTTTTAAGGGGGAGAATACAAGTTAAAACACCATGAACATAACTAAACTTATCTAACAGCTTTCAGCAGAAACGTTGGACTCCATTCACGGACTGTTTTGGATAACTTAAACATTTTTGTTTTCAAAACTGTTTTACATGCATGTAATTCAGGTTCGTAGCTTTAAAATGTCTACTTTCACATCTCCATATGATTTTTCTACAATTTATGGTAATTTTTACAAAACAGTCTATCATTTCAAACATCAATCCGTACCAGTCCGTGAATATGGACTTGTTCACACAAGTTAGAGGTAACTAAAAATTATGGAAAAATAATGAACAAACTAGACTCATTTTCCAAACTCTCAGAAGTTTTAGAACTTGATTTGGACATTTTATGATGTTTCTAAAAATTTTCTAATAACAGTTACAGAAAATGTTATAATCAGAAAAGCACTAGCAATTTCATTTCACCTTGTAACATGTTGAGCAAGGTGTATATTATTATGTGTTTATGTGTTATTGCAATATATGAAATTCTTGTGTTAGTATCTAGGTATACACCAGTTAACAAATGGATTTTTACTAGATAAAGCATTGAATAAACAAAGTGTTATCATTGAAGTACACCCATTACACACAAACATTTTATTAAACTATGTTAAGTATAGTTTACGTACTTTGCTATTACTACCCTTGTTTTGATAAACTATAATAGGTATAGTTTATGATACATTTCCAAATACATACATTTCAGAAAGGTACATTTATACAAAAGGGAAACTTTCATTACGTTAAGTGTAAATTCGTTAATAACTTTGTGAGACATTCGCTTCGCATAAATCATAAGTCTTGTATTGTAACCAGAGTCTCCTGGAGGGAGAGCGTGATAGTTGTATATAGATCTATATTGGGCTTGACAAACCCATACCAGAGCTGCTTGCAACAGCTAGACCGACAGGTCTGTGGTGACAAGTGTCATTTCAGTTCTACGATGCCCGAAGAACGTCCTTTTCAGGCCACCTAGGTCATAGTATGGTTATAATAACTCACATAAAGTATTAACAAACATAAGAATTTACGAGAATTTCATTAATATCATACGCGTTTATGTTGAAATAAACTCACGTTATTTTCTATAAATAACGAAGATTACTCATGCGTTTCGGTCTTTGGATACAAGACTACAGTATTCATTTCAAGGAAAATATCGGATTTTTCTAGAACAACTATACAATTACGAAACAAGCTTTTTCATAATTGTATAAAAAAACTTATGAACTCACCAACCATTGTGTTGACACTTTTTCAAACAACTTGTATTCTCAGGAAATCACTAAACATGAAATCAAGTGGATTTTGAGGATGGGACGTTAAGGCGTCAAACGTTTCATGTTTTTGTCAACATATTGTAATTGATTTTGAAACATGTAATTCATACAATGATGTAACTCTTTCAATTATATATATGTTGGTTGTGTTTACTTTCATCACTATTGCCATTATTGTTATGATACTATACATGAAGTCCTCCACCCCCGGACGTTTCCGCCATCCTTGGTTTGGGGGTGTGACAAATTGGTATCATAGCACGGTTTATAGTGAATTAAGTATATCAGACAACATAGGATATACAAACTATAAACACATTTGGGACTAAGAGTCTCTGATTTTAAAACATTCTAACGTGTTATACTTCTATAAAACGAATAGTTCTTGTTTAAAAGTATACCTACATGCATTACATACTCGCGTAGTGTCATAACTAGAAGAACATAAACTAAAAGAAGAGGAGTTGAACGCTACGAGTATGCCTTGGTATGAGTAATTAGTTCTGGGAAGGGTATAGCCTGATCAACTATATTTGTCCAAGAAGTGACTTACTCATATTGGGGGATAGTCGTAGGGGGCAACAAATCTAATAACCTAACTTCATCCTACAAAGAATGCCCTGAGAACCAAATCTAAACATTTAAAATACTATAGGAGTATTTGTATGTTGCTATATCGCAACATTATTATTATTAACCACTATCTGCTTCTTACACCCCTATTCTCGCGCAGACGACATGGCAGAATTCCATTTACCAGGAGACCCATACTTTCCCAACCAGGGAAATGCCGGCTGGATTGAGGAAGAGCCCGAAGAGCTGATTGAAGAGGGTCCCAAAGAAGAACCCGAAGAAGAAGAAGAGGAGGTAGACGAAGAAGAAAAGAAGAAGACGAAGACGACGAGGTGGACATGGATGAGGACGAAGGTGAAGAAGAGCCAGAGGAGGAAGTCTTCAACCCTCCTTACATCGCGAGGGTACCTACAAACCGCTGGGGACACAACGAGCCTGAGCCCCATTGGGCAACCATGATCGAGAGGTGGAGCCGTCAACAACGCCAGAGGTCACCCTATGGCAACCAACGAGGTTACTATGACCTCAGCCACGGAGGACAGGCTGACAGAGCTCTCCCCGTTATGGTCCAACACATCACGAACTTGGGGAACCAGAGTAGGGAAGTGGCAGACCAGGTTCGAAACCTCAGCGCTATTACGGTAGCCACCGATGCACGCACCAGGGATTTGAAGAGGGACTTCTATTCAGTGGACCAACTCATCGAGGACCTTACCGCTGCTCGAGCGGAGGTAAGGGAGTACCAGGAAAGGCACACAGCTCTCGAGGAGAGAGTGATCGCGGCCGAACGCCGGATTGCGGAGCTTCAGGGAGCCTCGACCTCATCCCAGGGCCACCATGGACCAAATGCTACCCGCCGCGAGTAGTGTTCGCGCTACTCATATTTTGTTATAAATCTAGGATTTTGAGTATGCGTTGGTGCTACTCTTTATTGCGAATAGGTTGACCTCGCGAGTAAGTGATCACACTAGTTAAAGGGGCTTTTGTACTGCCAAAACTTTATCTTTTATTATGATGTAATGTAGACCCTTGTGAGGTAAAATTTCTCAAAACAATATGTACTAACAAATTATCAATGAATGTGGCATGTATTTTATTTCCTTGGATGCTGACACGAACCAAACACATGACTCTGCTCGGGTCAACACTATTTAATTCATAAGTTTAAATTGCATAAACTTTTTGATGAATTGCCTTCTAAATTAATAAACTCGGATAAAATACAATTGAGATGAAACAAGTAAACACTCGACTCGTTATCACCATTGAAGTCTTACCGACAAGTCTTTTCTTTTTATTCTTATGTCAGAACCATGCCACCAAGGAAAAGACCAAGACCTTCCGGAAACTCAGCACCACCCCCTCCGCCACCACCTCCGGAGTTTGATCCTATGATGTTTCAGGCTGCAGTAACAGCAGCCGTGGCGGCAGCAATGTCGCAAATGGGTACAAATGGTTCCGGCGGTTCCGGATCCGGGAATACTAACTCGAATCAGGGGGACAGCACGGGGCGTACTAAGGAGTGTTCTTACAAAGACTTCACGAATGGCAAACCCGATCCTTTCGACGGAAGCGGGGGCGTCATAGCACTGATGCAATGGTTTGAAAGGACCGAAGCAGTCTTCGAAATCTGTGCTTGTCCCGAAGCGAGCAAGGTCAAGTATGCGGCATTCACTTTCACAAGAAAAGCTCTTACTTGGTGGAATGGCCGAGTTAAGTCACTTACTCCTGCAGTGGCTAACTCCATAGGCTGGGAAAACTTAAAAGCGTTGATGTTAAAGGAGTATTTCCCGTGGGCAGAAATACAAAAACTCGAAGAAGAACTCTGGAATCTCAAGATGTCGCGGACGGATCTCGAAGCTTATACCGCCCGATTCAATGACCTAGCACTCTTCTGTCCTGCAATGGTCACTCCGGAGGAGAAAAAGGTAGAGCGATACCTATGGGGGCTATCATCCTAGATTCATGATAGTGTACTGGCCTCGAAACCTACTACCTTTGAGAGTGTCAAGGAATTGGCACAACTTATCGATCACAGGGCCAGCCATGGTACCGTGATCGCCACCACCGACCAAAAAAAGGGGGGAAACAACAAGAGGAAGTTCTGGAACCATAAAAAGAAACAACCGACACTGGACCCCGCAAAGAAGCAACAGACCATTGCTGTCCGTGCTGCCACTACTGCTACCACTCCAGCACCACCAAAGCAATATGCTGGAAATCTCCCCAAGTGCAACAAGTGCAAATACCACCACAATGGTGCTTGTCGGGAAATGCACTGCAAAAACTGCGACAAGAAAGGGCATACCGCTCGTTTCTGTAAAGCACCAGCACGACCGAACAACTAAGTTGCCAATGCGGGGGCAAGCTAAACCTGCTATGGATGTGGTGAAGCAGGACACTTCAGGAGAAACTGCCCCAAGGCACAAGCTCCTAATGCTGGTGGTGTAGGGAGAGTCCTGACGATGGCACACAGAGAAGCAGTCAAGGACCCCTCGGTGGTTTCTGGTACGTTTCTCCTCAATAACACATATGCATGCGTACTATTTGATAGTGGAGCAGAGAGGAGTTTTGTGAGCCATCAATTCAAACAATTACTAAAACAAACCCCTCATTCATTAAAAGATACATACGTAGTAGAAATGGCTAATGGGAAAGAAGAGCACACTAATGATATATACTCAGGGTGTACCCTCACTCTAGACAACCATTCGTTTAAAGTAGACCTGATGCCTGTCACAATAAAATATTTTGACATAATCATCAGTATGGATTGGTTAAGTTCCCATCGTGCCGACATTCTATGTTACGAAAGGTCCGTTCGCCTTAATCTACGAAATGGCGAAACCCTCTTCATCTATGGCGACAAACGCAATTCAAATTTGCAAATCATCTCTTGCGTCAAGGCACAAAAGTATCTCTGAAAGGAATACCATGAATTTCTAGCCCACGTAGTAGATACGAAACAAGAGGTGAAGGATATCAACGACATTCCCGAGATGTGCAACTACCCCGATGTATTCCCCGAAGATCTTCCAGGTGTACCCCTCGCACGACAAGTCAAATTCCGGATCGACTTAATTCCAGGAGCTACCCCCGTCGCCAAAGTTCCATACCGCTTAGCACCGGCAGAAATGCAAGAACTTTCAAGCCAGTTAAATGAACTGTTGAGCAAAGGATTCATAAGGCCAAGCTTCTCACCCTGGGGAGCACCGGTCCTGTTTGTAAAGAAGAAGGACGGATCTTTTCGCATGTGCATAGACTACCGGGAGCTAAACAAACTCACTATCAAGAACCGATATCCCCTACCCCGAATCGATGACCTCTTCGACCAACTCCAAGGAGCAAGCTACTTTTCAAAAATCGACCTGAGGTCGGGTTATCATCAACTACGAGTTCAAGAAGAGGATATTCCCAAGACTACATTCAGAACTCGCTACGGGCACTATGAGTTTGTGGTAATGCCCTTCGGATTAACGAACGCACCGGCGGTATTTATGGACCTGACGAATCGAGTGTGTCGACCCTACTTAGACAAATTCGTGATTGTATTCATCGACGATATTTTAATCTACTCCCGAAGCGAGGAAGAGCACCGTCAACATCTCTGGCTAATCTTGGAAACACTGAGAGCTGAGAAGCTTTACGCCAAATTCTCTAAGTGCGAATTCTGGATCAGAGAAGTGAATTTTCTTGGCCATGTGGTCAGCGAGAAGGGGATACACGTGGATCCCTCAAAAATCAAAGCTATCGAAAACTGGTCAGCACCTACAACGCCGACATAAATTCGACAATTTTTAGGGCTTGCCGGCTACTACCGAAGATTCATACAAAACTTCTCCAAGATCGCCAAACCACTCACCACCTTGACTCAGAAAGGTGTGGTATTTAAGTGGGGAGATAAACAAGAAGCCGCTTTCCAGACATTAAAACAAGCCCTATGCAGCGCACCAGTTTTGTCTCTTCCAGAAGGAACCGATGACTTCGTGGTATATTGTGATGCCTCAAAACAAGGCCTTGGATGCGTGCTCATGCAGAGAGGGAAAGTCATCGCTTACGCATCAAGGCAACTTAAGACACACAAAGTTAATTACACTACCCATTACCTTGAATTGGGGGCGGTAGTGTTCGCCTTAAAGATCTGGAGGCACTACCTCTACGACACAAAATGCACCATCTTCACCGATCACAAAAGTCTTCAGCATATCCTCAATCAAAAAAGAGCTCAACATGCGGCAACGAAGATGGGTTGAACTGCTAAACGACTACGAGTGCGAAATTCGCTACCACCTGGGCAAGGCCAATGTAGTGGCTGATGCCCTAAGCAGGAAGGAATATTCGTGCCGCCGAGTAAGATCCTTAACCATGACCATCCATTCCCACTTGGCCACGCAAATCAGGAAAGCTCAACTAGAAGCCTTGAAACCAGAGAATGTGGCAGGTGAGGCATTAAGGGGAATGGATAAGAACTTAGAAGTCAAGGATGACAAAACTCGTTATCTCAGTAACCGAATCTGGACACCGAAGTTCGGTGGGATCCGATACGTGATCATGAATGAAGCACACAAGACTCGATACTCCATCCATCCAGGGTCAGACAAGATGTATCTAGACCTCAAAAAGTTATACTGGTGGCCGAATATGAAAGCCGAGATTGCTAATTATGTGGGCAAGTGTCTGACTTGCGCCAAGGTCAAGGTGGAATACCAGAAACCCTCAGGACTACTACAACAACCTGATATACCGGAATGGAAGTGGGAACGGATAACCATAGACTTCATAACCAAGCTGCCTAAGACTTCAGGCGGGTTTGACACTATATGGGTAATCGTAGACAGATTGACCAAGTCTGCGCACTTCCTGCCAATAAAGGAGACCGACAAGATGGAGAAGTTAACCATGACATACATCAAGGAGATTGTACGACTGCATGGTGTACCAATATCCATTATATCCGACCGAGATAGTAGATTCACTTCGCGATTTTGGCAGTCCCTGCAGAAATCCTTGGGAACTAGGCTAGACATGAGTACGGCCTACCATCCACAAACCGACGGGAAAAGCGAGCGCACTATACAAACATTAGAAGACATGTTGAGGGCCTGTGTGATAGACTTTGGTAAAGCATGGGATACCCATTTGCCGCTGATTGAATTCTCCTACAATAATAGCTATCACACTAGCATTAAGGTTGCTCCATTCGAAGCTCTCTACGGTCGCAAGTGCAGATCACCCATGTGTTGGGCCGAAGTGGGGGATACTCAGCTAGCTAGGGGGCAAGTCCCTAATAGCACCCTTACTGGTCCTGAAATCATAAGGGAGACCACATAAAAGATTTTTCAAATTCGGGAAAGAATGAAGGTGTCTCGTGATCGACAAAAGAGTTACTCAGACAAGCAACGCAAACCCTTAGAATTTCAGGTCGGAGATCGGGTATTAATAAAAGTTTCCCCTTGGAAAGGAATGATACGTTTCGGTAAACGTGGGAAACTAAACCTGAGGTACATCGGACCATTCGAGATCCTTGCCAGGATTGGTCCTATGGCGTACAAACTCCGATTACCTCAAGAACTTAATAGCATACACCCCACATTTCACGTATCCAACTTGAAGAAGTGTCTGTCTGACGAGACACTTGTAATACCTCTCGACGAGATCGAAGTTAACGAAAATATCCACTTCGTGGAAGAACCGGTTGAGATTATGGATCGGGAGGTCAAAAGAATGAAACAAAGTCGTATTCCCATCGTGAAGGTCCGATGGAACGCTAAACGAGGACCTGAGTTCACCTGGGAACGCGAAGACCAAATGAAACAAAAATACCCGCATCTTTTACCAACCTCCTGAAGTCCCGGCCAAAAGATAAATTTCGGGACGAAATTCCCTCTAACGGGGGGATGATGTGACAATAGTCAAATTCGGGTCAAGTCTAAGCCGAACAAATTCAACGAGTCAAACCGGTCAACTCAATTAAACCTTGTATATTAGGGTTTGTATTATGTAATTTCTATATAACTCACTATCTTAATGAGAAAACATCACCTAGAAAAATTGTGTGTTTAATTTTTCTTAACCTTAGTACTAAACAATGAACAAGAACAATAAAACAACGTTGCATACTCATAGGGAGTGTGTAAGATCCTAAAACATGGCTTAACGGGGTTCACGGACCTTGCGTTGAGGAGCCAAACACTCACTAATGTTACACATGAAACCACTCTCAGTCGTTTTCACTCTATCTCTCTTTATTGTCCAAATCTCTCCAAGAATGTCAAATCTCTCCCAAATCTCTCTAAGTATGTGAAATCTCTCCCAAATATCTCTTTGTATGAGAAATCTCTCCAAGAATGTCAAATCTCTCCCAAATCTCTCTAAGTATGTGAAATCTCTCCCAAATATCTCTTTGTATGAGAAATCTCTCCAAGAATGTCAAATCTCTCCCAAATCTCTCTAAGTATGTGAAATCTCTCCCAAATATCTCTTTGTATGAGAAATCTCTCCAAGAATGTCAAATCTCTCCCAAATCTCTCTAAGTATGTGGAATCTCTCTCAAATCTCTCTCAAAATCTCTCTCAACTTTCTATAATCACTCGGGGCATCCCGACCCTCGAATTTGGCGAAAACAGCCCAAAAACGGAAGTCTACGCGAAAAACGAACTTAAGGAGCTGAAACCCCTCTTAGGACCCGAAACCCCTTTTAGGACCCGAAAGTCCTCTTAGGAACCGAACACTTCTGAGCCGAAGGCTGCTGAACCGAACTTCATTCAAAGAACCGAACCCGAAGGCTCTTGGAACCGAACCTCGCACACACCGGAACCCGAACCTTCGGTACATTTCGGGTCTGACCACCTTCGCTTCTAAGACCGAGCCTTCGCTTCTGAGACTACCGAGCCTTCACCTTCGCTTCGCGCCTAGCATCATTATGGACCGAAACTCGGCCTAGGGACCGAACCTCGGCCTAGGACCGAGAGGTCTCGTTGGAAGTCCCTTTTCTCCCGGTTTTCGACTAATTTTGCGTTTGAGGCCCGTTTTTAATTGTTTTAACACGGGATTTTCACCCAAAACTTTATTTTAACATATAAGACCCCTTAAGTAATGAATTATCACGTTTTGAGGATAAAACCTTATTCAAAAGAGAGTAGGTGAAGTACAAAGGTAGAGTGTTGACTTTACTTTATTTTATGACACAAGCAACCCCATACCCGCTCCATGCTTAACCGACACTCCTCCCCACCATACCTTGTCACTTCCTTGTACTTTTTACCCCTCTCACAAGCCATCCCCACGTTTTTAGGGCTGGTCACTCAACCTCTCTCCTCATTTTCTTTCAATTACTCTCATTTCACCAAAGATCCAACTCCAACTTTTCCCTCAATCTTTTCTCTCTAATTCAAGATCCCAAGGCTAATCATCAAGTGTTCTACCACTCTTGGTAAGTATAATTCATCCTCCTTGTGATTATTACTCTTCATTCTACCCAAATCATTGATTTCTTACACAAACATCATCACATTCTTGTTAGATCTTCGAACCTTCAAGTGATTCTTCAAGTGTTCTGGAGTTGAACACTTCTTTTCTCCATCATCCATCTACTGAAATCACTCAAGGTGAGTTCATACCCCTCCATTACCATGTTTTCTTAAGTTTTAAGGGGGAGAATACAAGTTAAAACACCATGAACATAACTAAACTTATCTAACAGCTTTCATTAGAAAAGTTGGACTCCATTCACGGACTGTTTTGGATAACTTAAACATTTTTGTTTTCAAAACTGTTTTACATGCATGTAATTCAGGTTCGTAGCTTTAAAATGACTACTTTCACATCTCCATATGATTTTTCTACAATTTATGGTAATTTTTACAAAACAGTCTATCATTTCAAACATCAATCCAGACCAGTCCGTGAATATGGACTTGTTCACACAAGTTAGAGGTAACTAAAAATTATGGAAAAATTTATGAACAAACTAGACTCATTTTCCAAACTCTCAGAAGTTTTAGAACTTGATTTGGACATTTTATGATGTTTCTAAAAATTTTCTAATAACAGTTACAGAAAATGTTATAATCAGAAAAGCACTAGCAATTTCATTTCACCTTGTAACATGTTGAGCAAGGTGTATATTATTATGTGTTTATGTGTTATTGCAATATATGACATTCTTGTGTTAGTATCTAGGTATACACCAGTTAACAAATGGATTTTTACTAGATAAAGCATAGAATAAAAAAAGTGTTATCATTGCAGTACACCCATTACACACAAACATTTTATTAAACTATGTTAAGTATAGTTTACGTACTTTGCTATTACTACCCTTGTTTTGATAAACTATAATAGGTATAGTTTATGATACATTTCCAAATACATACATTTCAGAAAGGTACATTTATACAAAAGGGAAACTTTCATTACGTTAAGTGTAAATTCGTTAATAACTTTGTGAGACATTCGCTTCGCATAAATCATAAGTCTTGTATTGTAACCAGAGTCTCCTGGAGGGAGAGCGTGATAGTTGTATATAGATCTATATTGGGCTTGACAAACCCATACCAGAGCTGCTTGCAACAGCTAGACCGACAGGTCTGTGGTGACAAGTGTCATTTCAGTTCTACGACGCCCGAAGAACGTCGTTTTCAGGCCACCTTGGTCATAGTATGGTTATAATAACTCACATAAAGTATTAACAAACATAAGAATTTACGAGAATCTCATTAATATCATACGCGTTGATGTTGAAATAAACTCACGTTATTTTCTGTAAATAAGGAAGATTACTCATACGTTTCGGTCTTTGGATACAAGACTACAATATTCATTTTAAGGAAAATATCGGATTTTTCTGGAACAACTATACAATTACGAAACAAGCTTTTTCATAATTGTATACAAAAACTTATGAATTCACCAACCAGTGTGTTGACACTTTTTCAAACAACTTGTATTCTCAGGAAATCACTAAACAAGAAATCAAGTGGATTTTGAGGATGGGACGTTAAGGCGTCAAACGTTTCATGTTTTTGTCAACATATTGTAATTGATTTTGAAACATGTAATTCATACAATGATGTAACTCTTTCAATTATATATATGTTGGTTGTATTTACTTTCATCACTATTGCCATTATTGTTATGATAGTATACATGAAGTCCTCCACCCCCGGACGTTTCCGCCATCCTTGGTTTGGGGGTGTGACAAAACAACTTTAATAAAATGAATTTATTTGGTTGATCCTACTATTTCTTTTCCTGTGAAAAACTCACGAGGGCCCAAACAACTTTGGGTTCCTAAATCTGCTTAACTTTCACAGGTAATACGTGACGAGCAGTTTGACTCTGAATGGTATATCGACAGTGGTTGCTCACGTCACATGACATGAAGAAAGGAGGAACTTTGAGAGTACAGAGCACTAAAGGATAGAGGCAGAGTGAAATTCGGCAACAACTCACTTAGTGATATCAAAGTTTATAGAATGATAACCAATGGATAGTTTTCAATTCACAAAGTAGCGTATGTGGAAGGACTGCAACATAATCTCATTAGTGTTTCACAGTTGGTAGTAGGAACAGGTCAAAAACTATCATTTGATGATGAAGGATCATAGATAATTGAAAAGAAATCTACGACGGTGCTCCTGAAATCAGAACGCAAAGGCGAAATGTATACGCTGAATCTGAATCCCATCAAAGGGAAGTCTGCGATTTGCTTACTTGCGAAAGCTTCTACTGATGATTGTTGGCTATGGTACATGAGATTCTCTCATCTCAATTTTAAAGACATCAACAAACTTGTTCTTGGTGATCATGTGTGAGGGTTACCACGCCTGAAATTTGACAAAGAACATCTATGTGCAACCTGCGAAATGGGGAAACAGAGCAGGAAGTGTCATCTAACAATCATGAATACGAAATTCATTGAGCCACTTGAACTTTTGCATATAGAAATTTTGTTGGATTAGATGTCTAAGCCCATAACTATTATTGGTATGTAAGTAGCATGGTCCATTTGGGTTGCATATCATCAGGACAATTTGTTAGGATGGACTTTCAAGAATAGGTTATATATGATTTATTAATATATTATAAGTTCTACCATATTAATATGAAATCATATGATTTGATTACTATTGATCAAGAATTAGTTTGGTATTAATTAAGTGATCAAAAGAGACTAATTAAATCTATGGGGACTAATTATGATAATTGGTTATATTTATATGTGTTGGGCTTATGATCCATATTGGACTAAGTTTATGTATGGATACATAAAGAGTTGGGCCACGTGGACCATGGATCATAAAACCCATGGGTATAGATTTGGGTTTTACCCATGACCTTTGGAATCCTACATATAAATATGTTACTTCATGATAAATTTCATGGGTTTCTATTCTTAAAGAAAGAGGAACGATTTTGGTGCATGGAATTCTCTGTCAAAATGTCATCCTTTGTCCTAGATGTGTTGTGATTCCATTTGAGGTGCAACACTTGGGGCACTAAGTTCTTAAAGGCCAAACTCTTCCTAGCAACAGAAACAACATCAAGAAGTATGTTAAAACTTGTTTTATTATTCTTATGTCATTTTTATACTAGTTATAGGCTTAATGCTTTGGAAACACTATTACATGTATAATTAGAGAAAACATAGATCCAAGGCATTTAGGGTTGTATGTGCACCATACGATGTTGTAGTATACAAAACCCAACAGTGGTATCAAAGCCATGGGTTGTTTTCTGTTATACTTGATGTTATTATTGGTTTTCAAAGCAAAAAAACCATTTTTTTTCATTCTGACAGTAGGACTCGTCGAGTCCACTGGGTGACTCGACGAGTTGCTTGAAGATACTCTTGGACTCGTTGAGTGCATTAAGGAACTCGATGATTTAGCTGTCCTGAATGTAGATTATCGAGTTTTTTGGCCTGTTTTGGATTATGATCATTACCACAAAATGTTTTTGCTCATAAAATTATATTTTGATGTTATGGTAATAATTATCATCATCCAAATAAAGGATAATTGTCAAAGTTTCAAGATTTGTATTAGTTTATGTGATTAGCTAATTTCTTGAAAATTGTTGATGTGAATTATCTTTACTTATAAGTTTGATCTAGATCATATAAAAATTATTTTATTATTGTGTTATTTGGAATAATTGATCTTAATGGTTTTTATGAACTCCATAATTTGTCCTCGAGTTATGGAAAATGAAGAGTTTTTCTTTTTAAAAGATTCATTTAAAGTTCATAGGTTATAAAAAATGAAAGGTCTTGTTTTTAAATGTCATCATAAAATAGTTTTATGTCTTCCATAACTTATCCGCAAGTTATGCAACTTCAAAAGTCTTCCATAAAGCCATATTAAACCCATAAGTTATGGAAACCGAAAGTTTTTTGAATTGTTCAAAACTTGCCCTCAAGTTTTGGAATTTGTAAAGTTACCCCCACCCCCATGTATACTTTAATTCCAACCCTTAGAATTTTAAAAGTTCAAATTCAACCCGTATACTATTATAATATTAAAACTTTAATATATATATATATATATATATATATATATATATATATATATATATACATACATACATACATATATATATATATATATATATATATATGTATATGTATAAGAACAAAGTTAGTCTTATCGTTAGTAGGCCTTATTCACGAAGCCGATCTATAAGGGGGGGTATAAGGTTACTGCCTATAAAATGGCAGTTTAATGGGTGTCCACTCTCACCCACCGCTTCCTTGACTGGTGGAGGGTCGTTAGCCGAACGGTTAGAACAAGACATTAATTCTCCCTTCATTAAAAGTATAATGATAAATATAAAGTAACAAAAAACTTTTATTAAATTCTCAATCTTAGTTACGTTAGGAAAATGAGAATTTGGTGCTAACCTAAGAAATTTCACTTTGCACCTTGTTAAGTCGTTCATGGATATGTGTGTGGTTAAGCGACACACTAATCTGGGACAGACATTGAGTATACCAAGCTAATTTGCATGGTTATTCACTCCTTGTTTGTGATCCTCGGCATCCCAGTCACAAACTTGAAGGGAACAATCGAGATTTAAAAATGCCATTGAATAGTTCAATGAAGCTCAAAGGATCTAGGAATTTCAATTCATTTAAAACCGAATCTTAAATTCCGTTTTTCATGGTGGAAGTTGGTAAATCGTCATTTACCTACCTTTAAATATTTTGCAAATTGGATTACGACATCCCTCTTCCAATTTGTTAAATATTGTGTTAGGTACTAGCCTTAATATTTCATATTGGGTGTTATATTAAGGACTTAAATCAACATTCTTGAATTTCTCCATCATAGATGTCTAATTCAGACAACCATGGTCTTCCTTATCCTTTTGGATAAAGCTTTCCTAATGAAGATGATATCCCACATGGCGATCAAGGTGAAAGATGAATCCCTTTATCGTGCATTAATGGGAATGGAAATCATATTTCACTTCCTCTACCTCCTCCAGTTATTCTCCCTAACCCACAAGTTCTTGAAAAGTTCAAGGTTACTCAATCCCTACTGGCAAGAAATGTCTATATGTGCTCACATATTGAAGATGAAGTCACATATTGAAAAGATGGGAGAGTTGGGTGTCGAAGTCTCGAGGAAGTTGGTTCTTGACTGGGTTCTTTAGTCACTCCATGATGACAGATCACGACATGACACTTATTGATCTTACTTATTTGCTTGTTGTTGCTGAATTAGCAATGATTTGGAGCACTGCTAAATCAAATTTGATTGGAAGATCTACTTCCCAAACTTCCACGGACATTGACAATGGTAACATTAGAAGTCGAGAAAAGCTTTATATTCCCAATGGAAAAGGATCGGCCATGGTTAAGTCATTTGACCCAATGGTAAAGAGAAAGGCTAAGTATGAGATAGTCATGTGTCCCATTACCAAAGAGTTCATATGTTTCAATTGTCAAAAGAAGGAGCATTGGTTGTAAAGCTGCCTTATTTACCTGAAAGTTCACTAGGATGGTAAAAGTAAAAAATTTGACTATGCTTCAGGTAAAGTCCACTATCTAACTCTATTAAGTTCCTATTTGGAGATTCTTATTACATAAAGTGACTAGGTCGCAGTTTGATGTTTTGTAGAATAAAAGAAAAGAAAGGAAGATTAAAGGAAGAGTAAGCTAATTCTGATCGTGTAGAGATGGATTTCGATCGCATGATCTGAAGATCAGAATTTTGAGCTTCTGCTAAGAGTTGTGGTAGATTGCTAAGAAATGGATAACAACATAGTTTTCATATGTATTTGCATTTTAAGGAAAATTTTTCCACAAATTTTTAAATAAAATAAAAGTTTTTTTTTTTTTTTAATTTTAAGTTTCCTTACAATGGCATTTGTGAAAAATTGTTGTTTATATGATTCCATTGATAGCAATATTGGAAAATGGATTTGATTCTTTCGTTTTAGGTAGTTTCATAATTTACCAAATAAGGAAATATTCTTATCACCCAGGTTTCAGTTGGATAGACACTTGGAATCATGCAACTTGTATTGTGTGATGAACGAGAATTTTCATATTTGGGAAATTAAGAATAGCTCCTTGTTCACATGTATATGTTAGTCAAATGAAAGACTAGGGGATCGAGTACGCTTGGTTGTGCATTGGTCAAGTCCACAACAAAGATCGATAAGACTATTCGTTATGATTTACTAAAGTTTAGTAAATATGGTTATTCTTTCAAGTTTAAGTGTAATTCTGAAACATTGGAAAAGTTTTAATGTATGGCAGAACGAATGAGAAGAATCAAATATGGTTGAGAGATAAAAGGTTCTCCAATCTAAAAAGATGGGAAAGTACTTCAGTATCATGTTTTATGATCATCTTGAAGATTATGGAAAGCCATATCACAATTGATTCTATAGGGACATCTTGGTGCATTTGCTTGGCTAAGAAGAGGAATCGTGAATTGTTGAAATGGTTAAATCAAGAAGATGAGTGATACGTCGTTCCAAATCAAGTCTTAGAGTCATACTCCAAGATTGTAACTTGAGTGACAAAATCTTTATAAGGCTTTCTTCTTTCTTGTTGATAAGCATCTGTTCACTACCTCTTGCCTAGAGTATGTCTTGGACACTATCAACAAGCACAAGAGTAATAGCAAAGGTGACAACAAGTGATTTTTGGATATGATTCAATGGTATATCCAAGTTCGCAAGGTTCTGCTGGGCGTCATTCCGAAAGTTATTGAAGTGTAGAAGCGAACTCAGCAGTGAAGAACTCTCGCCTCTATCGACGCAAATGTGGAGATTGTTGAGTATTTAGTGTTGCATCTATTGGGCCTTTGTATTTAGTCTTTTTTATATCCGAGTTAGGCCTGTCCACTCGTGTTTAATGATTAGGGTTTTACTATTTAAGGTGCATGCATGCATCGTGTTTTAATTAATCGTGTCATTGTAAACCCTACACACCTCTACAATAGCAGTTCATTATCGAGTTATTCTGAGGTTGTGATTTATAATCATTCGACACATTCTTGATTTATATTTTGTATTTGATTGTTCATACTTGTTTGAATCTAATCGATCTTAAGAGTTTTCGACTCTTCACAACTATTTTTGGTCACTAAACTTCCAATGCAGTGACCATCATTTTTGGTCATTAAGCCAGTGACAATTATATTTGGTCCATAATACTCGTTATGATATTAGATAAATATATTTTAATTTTATTCTATAGGTTAGTGATTAATGTGTGATGACCATCGTAATAATGGTCATTAAAATTGTAGTATTACCAAAATTCATTAACAACTATGATGACTAAATGATGTTAGTGACCAGCTTTTAGGTTGTCACTAAAACCAGTCACAAACAATAACTTTTCTTGTAATGTAGCGACCTGTGAATTTTCATAAGCCTATGATGAGGTACTAGAACCTTAAAAATATAAGCATTTATGCCTGGTTGGAATGTCATAAAGGTACACTTAGTTGGGGTAGGGGGTTCATAAAGAGCAACATATTTTGGTGAAGAATAAGAACCATGCTTGGTTGGAGAATCATATAGGCAACTTACTTTAGTGAAGGTTATACTCGGAGTTGTTGGTACATGGTACCGATTGTTTTCTTCTATACAATTCATTGATTGCCTGAGGTGCACAATGACAACATACTTTGATGATTCGTCATGAGATGTTGATGGTAATGGTTCCAAGTGAGAATATATACTAAAATTACGTGATGGTGATGGTCTGATGGAAGGCATGCATTACCATGTCTGACCATGGTTATTTCCACTTTCATGTTCTGGTGTTTTGTTTTCTAGATAGACAGGTAATGGTGGTTATGTCTTTGAACTCGTTCTGTTCTGTTGCCATTTTTATTTTGTTTTGGTGACTTGTACTCTTGTTCAACATATGATAGCTTTCTCCTTTTATTTTAATATATGAGCCGTTCCAAATCAAACAAAACAAATCCCGAACATAAAGTGCATCAAATATATATTGGACTAACTTTCTCGTAAGTATGAAAAATTATGGTAATAATATATCCCACCATGAACCTTAATAAAACATATCCTTTTGGTAGTCTAACTACAAAATTAAAAACCTCAATTATAGTGTGTACGAGTTCTAGAACAAAAGACTAGCTACCCGCATGCAGTTCAATAATATATTAAACATTTTACAAACCCAAGTCGGGAACAACAACCAGAAATAAGTGGATCACGAATCATATGGGAACTACAATACAAAAGTGGTTAGATTATACAATTTCCCTATAAAAAACAAAACGTAAAAAAATATATTAAAAATGTTAAAAATGTATTCGAACAAAACATTAAAAAGTTATTCTAACAAAACGTAAAAAATAAAAAAAATAAAAATAAAACAAATTAATACATGTATTTGAATAAAGCGTCAAAAAATATAAAAAATTTATTTGAACAAAAAAATCAAAAAAACAATAAGTAAAAAAAATAAAAAATTAGACATTATATTCGAAAAAAACATAAAAAAAATAATTCATAAAAAATATAAAAAAAATAAAATATAAAGATAATAAATAATAGACAAAATTCCATAAATGGTCCATATGGCTTGAACAAATTACATAAACGGTACGTATGAAACAAAGGGTAAATGTTTCATTTCATAAAGGACTTATTTAGAAAATTTAATACTGTTAGCCAAAAAGACCGTCATTGCAATTTTTTGAAACCATAACGACCATCTATGCAAAAAGTTCATCAGAAAAACTAAAGTTGGTCTATTCTATCAACCATAAGGATCATTTATGTAATTTTGTCTTCGATTACTTGATCCAATTCAGTTGCAAGCAAATGGAATAAAATATTACAAAAAATTGGAAAAGGCTAGCTGTCCAAAAGGAACCGAAAAGAATGTTATGAGACAACAAAACAAGTTAAATATTTTTAACAAATGTCAAACAAAGTTTGGTAAAAGTTACAGAAAAAAATTCTGAAAAACTTAAATAAAAAATGAGCATAATATTTAACGTGGTTCGGTTAAAGTGACCTACATCCACAAGAGAGAGAGAGAGAGAGAGAGAGAGAGAGAGAGAAATGCTTTTATGTAACATCCTAATTCGAATAATCTGAGATTAGGGTTTGTGGGCTGCAACTCGGGCATGAGGAAGCCTCGGGGTTGCGATGAGTTGCTAGAAGCGTACGACATCTCGACACCTTTTCGTGGGTATGTGGTTCATTGGAATTGGAGTTATATCGAGGAAGCTATGGAAGTTTGAAGTTTTGGCAGGATAAGTCCCTTATTTGAGAAAGGTGGCAGCTGAGTACGTTGTGCGTACGTGTGTGTACGTTTAGCTTACTCATGTGCGTGACTTTTCAGCGGAGCCACCTAGTACGTTGGGCGTACCAGAGGGTATGTTGGGCGTATTAGGCAATGAATGAAAAACCCTAGTTGAACAGTTTCCCTATAAAAAGAATGAGACGGCCTCATTCCTGGCCACCATCCTCAGATTGCAAACCCTCTTAAACCCTAAACCTTCGTTTATGGAGCTTGTGAGTGCATTTGAGAGCCTTTGAGTCTTTTCTGTGTTCTTAGAGTGAAGAAGAAGCTTTGGAGAAGAAGGAGTGAGAGTCCAGGCCCATGGATCTGAGCATATCTATGTTGGGAGCTTCATATAGAGGTATAGAGCTTCAATCTTTCTCACTCTTTTGTTTTGTGCATCTTAGTAGAGTAGTTTAGGGTTTTGTCCTAAAAGTTGGAGACTTTATGACATATTGACCTCTAGAGACCTTGATCAACCCCCTTTGAGTGTATTTAGTGGTGTAATGTCATAAAAATCAAGACTTGGATGCTGGAATCAAGCCATGCATGAGATATGAGCATTTTGTGATAAAGAGTGAGAGTTTTGTGTATTTGTGACCTTATTAGCCATGCCAAGGCTTAAAGTCACTGAATTTATGGAGTAAGAGCTATTAGGGAGTCCAAATCTGGGATATTATTCAAGGTCTTAACTGATTAAGATCAATTGAGTAGAAAGAGTGAAGTTGGGTCGTATGCTGAGCGTAATCCCAGTACGCCCCGAGTACCGACCAAGTTTCCCTGATGGCCAATCTGAATTCGTGAGTACGCTGAGCGTACCAAGGGAGGCACGCCCCGCGTAACCTTACTGTGGACTTTTGGGCTAATTCTCATTTTGGGCCTTAAGTGTTGGGCCTGGACTTTGGGTTTGTTGCAATAGAGTTTTGGACGAGAGGAATATATATATATATATATATATATATATATATATATGTGTGTGTGTGTGTGTGTGTGTATATGTGTGTGTGTGCATGCGCTTTGGGCCCTTGAGTTGGGCTTGCCATTTAGACTTGAGAGTTAAGCCTCGGGAGAGCCCATTTGTTATTGGGCCTTCGTGGGCCCAATGGGTTTTAGATTATTGATAGGCTAGTTAGTGGACTACCTTTAGACCTAATGAATGAGCATTAGGACTTAGTTCCTAATTGGGTTAATTATGGGTTTGGCTCAAAGATAGAGGGCGGTGTGCAGCAGCAACGTTTATAGGGGTTGTTCATCATCCGAGGTAAGTCTTCTCAGTATACTTTAGCTAGAGTGGTAATTTTTGTGTGACCGGAGGGTCTTATGTGCTTATATTGAGTACTGTGATATCCTGCGTTATGTGTATGTGATTTATGTTGTGTATTATTATGTGCTTACTGAGTTAGGACCGGAGGGTCCACTTGAGTTGTGGAACCGGAGGGTCCCATTAAGACACATTGACCGAAGGGTCTTACTGTATTATAGCCTTGAGTGGCTAATGAGTTGTGAGTAGTATTTTAGGGAGCTCACTAAGCTTCATGCTTACTGTGTTATGTGATATGTGTTTCAGTTTTTTCTCAGGATCGCGGAAAGGCCTCTGCTTGATTGTGCACACCAGAGATAGAGTTGTGATTTGAGGATCCTGGATTATTAATCAAACGATTATGGAGTCGCATTTTGTAAATTAAATAAAAGAGATTTTTGTGAAATGTACTATGAGAATTATGTGATTTTAAATGAAAAATTTGTTTGAAAATTTACAGTGTTACATTTTATTAAACTTCTAAGACACTAATATAAAACTAGTCTTTAGCCACGATAGAACCCGTCAATGTAGACATTTTATGTAATTTTTTTTCATTCAACGTGTAAGGAAATGTCACGTCATGTGAGGGTGTTTTTTGACATTACCCAACGAAATCCTTTGTTATAGGTCAAACCCATTATTATATGTTATGGTGTTACTGTTGGATTAGGTGTCTAAGTTCATAACTATTTCTGGAATGTACTTGACCCGGTTGACATGGTTCATTTGGGTTGCATGGCATTGCAACACATGGATAGACTAAATGAGAGAAATGACACTTACGGTTTATTAATATATTATAAGTTCTAATATATTAATAATATTATTTAATTGGTATTGATCAAAGAATTAATTTGGAATTAATTAAGTGATCAAACGGAGACTAATTAAATATATGAGCTTGATTGTGTAAATCATCTATACTTGTATAGCGGGCTAATGATCCATGGTTTATATGAATTGGGTTAAACCCATAAGCTGCTCCATGGATAGTCCATGGAGGTTAGAAACCCATGGATCATGGAATATGGAAAGCCATGTACATTAAGGTTTACATGGAGTAACCCTACTTGTGACACAACTATATAAGAACCCCATGACTAGCAAAATAGGATTACTAAGTAGAGAACTAGAGGGCTAGCCGATTTTGAGTGATAAGTTAACTTCTCTCATGGTTATTCCAAGTGTTGTGGTTTTGCGTGAGACATTTGAGGCATCACACTTGAGGTGCTAGGCTCACAAGTTTCTCAAGGAATCCAAGCAACAAGAAAGGTATGTTTTTCTTACTAGCTTTATGGTTCAAGTTCTAATGTTATGCTAGAGAGTTGAAGAACCTTGGAAAATCAAATTTGCATGTATCTTAGTCAAACATAGATCCAAGGTTTCTAGGGTTGCATGTACACCTTATGAGTGTTAGAATGCTCAAAACCCTTTAGTGGTATTAGAGCCTAGGCTTGTTTACTTGATACTTTATGCAAACTTGTTTTTCAAAACCAAAAACTGCCCAGACAAGAAAAACTCGATGAGTTCTGGCCAAAAACTCGTCAATTTCATGAGATATCACATGAACTCGACGAGTTCCATTGAGAGCTCGACGAGTTTGTCATCCAGTGAGCCGTTTTTCGAGTTTTACTACTGGAAATGGACTAGTAAAATTACCCTAAACTATTTTGGTCTTATAAGTTATGCTAATCCATTTTAAATGGCTATTATCAAAATTTCAAGTCTTGTATGGATTATTTATGATTCTTGAAATTGTTGATATGAATTTTCATGAACTTATGAGTTTAGAAGATCATAGTAATTATTTGCACCTTGCTTGTTAGTTTAGTTCTTCATCTTGATGTGTTTTAATGGAATCCATAATTTGTCCTCAAGTTATGGATAGACAAACGTCTTTCTTTTAAATTCCATTAATAAAACATATGTTAATAAAATGAAAAGTCTCTCATTTTAATAAACCATTAACTCATAAGTTATGAAAGATGATAAGTTTTGAATGTTACAAAACTTGCCCTCAAGTTTTGGAACATGTAAAGACACTTTAAAAACTTTAGTTCCAACCCCTAGAATTTTAAAAGTTAAATTCAACCCTTATACTTTATAATATTATAAGTTAATAATATTTATATATGTATAAGTGTATAACAACAAGTCGTTTTGCCGTTAGTAGCCCTCATTCATGAAGCCAGTCTATAAGGGTGTTATAACGTTGTTGCCTATAAAATGGCAGCTTCATGGGTGTCCACTCTCACCCACTGCTTCCATGACTGGTGGAGGGTCGTTAGCGGAATGGGTAGGACAATGACTTTAATCCTCATTAAAAGTATGAAGGTTATAAAGTAACTAAATGTTTTATAAATTCCCAATTTTAGTTACTTTAGGAAAATGTGAATAAGCTGCTAACCCATGAAATTACACTTCGCACTTTGATTAAGTCGTTAGTAGAGCGTGTGTGGTTAACCGACACACTAACTTGGACTTAACAAGGTAGGCAAAGGGTGGATTAAGGTTTATCATAGGTTGGTGGAGCGCGTGTGGTTAGCCAACACATCGATTGAGTGATAAACATTAAGATTACCAAGTAATTTGCATGGTTACTTCACACCTTGTTTTGTGATCCTCGACATCCCAGTCACAAAACTTGAAGGGCACACTCGAGATTGAAACATGCCATTGAAAAGTTCAATGAATCTCAAAGAATCTAGGAGTTTCAAAAACCAATTAAAACCTAATAATTTATTTCATTTTTCATGATGGAAATTGATGAATCATCATTCACCTACCTTCAAATATTTTATAGCTTGGATTACGGAATCCCTCTTCTAAGTTATAAAATATTGTGTTGGGTCCTAGCCTTAATATTAAATTTGGGTGTCTTATTAAGGACTATCTTTATATGTACTCTAATAACCCATCAACATGTATTGCGAGTGGATTCTCGGAAACGATATTGTTGATAAACGAGATAAAACCTGTTGACATGTATTGCGAGAGGACTCTTGGAAACGATACTGTCAATAAATGAGATAAAACTTGGTAACTATGGATTTAGTGCCTGTTGAGTAAACCTTGGCAACGTTGGATTTCATGCGTATTCCTTAGGATAACCCTTAGGAATAAATAAACGAGGAATAGTTGAATTCTTAGGGTAGAATAAAGAAGATAATGGGGATGGGTAATTGGGTTGATTGTTTAAATGCTTAAACATAATAATTATATTATTGTGGGTTGGAAACCCTATGTACTCACCAGGTTTCCCAACCTGACCCACTCCAGCTTATTTGCACACAGGTGTCGATACGAAGCTACTACACACTGAGAGATTTAAAAGAGATGTAGATCACTAGTGTAACTAAATGTAAGTTCTGTTTATGCTTATGTTCCTGTATTGACGATGACATCCCGATGTTTTAAAATGAATAAAAAAAACTTTTCTTCGGAAATGCTTTGACAACGTATTTATCATGTTTTATTGGGAACAAATTCCGCAACATTTTTCTTAAAAGAGATACTATGATTTTTATAAAGCATAAATAAAATCAGTCTTTTCTGGCTGTGAAAATGGAGATGTCACAGTTGGTATCAGAGCATTAGTTTAAGCTAACTAGGAATATGGATTTATTTCTAGACTTAAACTTAGAATGCTAAGGAATGATTGTGAGGAGTGTGTCTAATGGATTTAGGTAATACACCTGAATAGACACAAACACTAGCTTATTTAGGGAAAATGCCTAACATGCTTTTATGTGCTAATAGATTTATAATATCCATTATATGAACGGATCTATGGTCTGTTGCCGACCGGATCTAAAAGCTTTATGTGTTCAGGTTTCTAAACGTTTAATTACGATATTAGAACTGACATGTAATTTTTTCGGAGTAATAAGGAGATTTACACGTCAATCGTTAATAAATTCTTTCCTATCTTAATTCTCGTCATATATCGCACCGAATATCTGATCTGGTGTATAGATCGAAATGGCAAGAACCCGAAGTGGATTCAGGAACACGAATGGAAACAGGAATCAACCTCCAGTGATTGAGCAAATACCTATTGTAGTAGCCGATCCTGAGCCAATCACGAGGGCCGGAGTGTAAGCGATCATCCAGATGATGTTGGATCGTCAAATGGAGGAAACAAGATGTTTACTTCAACAACATCGAGAGGAACTTATGATGCCTATTGAGCAGCCCGAACCGAATGATGGGCAGTGAGAGGAAGGGAACTACAGTGGCACCGTTGGTCAAGCCGATGCACCGGTGATTAGGAGGATTAATCAAGATGACGAAGTCGAGAGGAATGGATGCAAGTACAAAGATTTTCTGACTTGCAAGCCATCGACTTTCAATGGAAAGGAAGATCCGATCGAAGTTATGGATTGGATCTCGAAGATGGAGTTGGCCTTCATGACGTGTGGTTGCAGAGGCAAATTACAGCCCATGTTTGCAGTGTGACAGTTCGGAGGAGGTGTTGTTCGTTGGTGGAACACCCTGGGGAAGACTTTAAGCCCCAATGAGCCCCTACAACTGACATGGACAGAGTTTTTGGTAGAGTTCAAACATAAGTACTATTCAGCCCAAAACCCGCTTGAGCTGGAGAACCAATTCATAACCATGAAGAAAGGGAGCGTGGCCATCGATGAATACACCAACAACTTCACGGACAAGATGGAGTTTTCTTTGCGCCTTGTCCCGAACGAGCTAACAAAAATTGACAAGTATGCAAAGGGACTTCCATGGGAGTATGCGGTGCCAGTACGCCAACCACCTACTCTGGAGGCAGCTATCTGGGCTGCCAAGTCTGTTGAAGATATGATCAAGGGAAGAGCCGCCAGCAAGATGGAGGTTGGCGAGAAGAGAAATTTTGAAGGATCCTCAAGGTCCGACGAGAAGAGAAAATTCTCGAAGTCTGGTTCAAAGAAGTTCGAAGAAGGAATGCAATGGTGTGACAAGTGCATAAAGAAGCACATTGGGAAATGCTCTAAAGAGATGACCTGCTTTAAATGCGGGAAAACTGGTCATTACGCCAGCGAATGCACAACCAAGAGAGAAGTCTGCTTTAAGTGTGGTGAAGAGGGACACTTCAAGCCAGATTTCCCAAGGAGAGAAGAAGCAGCAAAACCAAATGTGCCGCCAAAACCGAAGGCAAGAGCATTGTAACGACCCAAATTTCACATCCAAAATTTTTTCTTTTTAAATCAATACTTTAGAAAACGATTTTAATTAAAACACTGGCTGATCCAACCATTTCATAACATACATCATGTCAGAAAACCGAAACATGAAAACAATCAACTATCAGAGTACAAAATACCAGAATGACTCATGGTGCGGAAAACAAGGTGCGTGTATGATGTGCCGCTACCGCACCAGCTCCTTCTCCCTTGAAGAAGAGGTACCTGAAAACAAAACTACAAACCATAAGCGCGAAGCTTAGTGAGTTCCCCCATAATACCTCATACGATACAAACATACAATGAACAACTAGGAGATACGGGCCTCGCCCACACTCATGAAGATACGGGCCTCGCCCACACTCCGCTAGCTGGGAGATACGGGCCTCGCCCACACTCCCTTATCTGAGAGATATGGGCCTCGCCCAAACTCTGCTATCTGAGAGATATGGGCCTCGTCCACACTCCACTATCAGAGAGATACGGGCCTCGCCCAAACTCAGCTGCTAAACCATAACATAAAAGTATCACACAGACAACGAGTATAAACAATTCTATCATACTGGCATATACCATAATAAAACTCAACCATGAGATACGGGCTCTGCCCACATTCCGACACTAACATATCGTCTATATGGGCCGGCCTTGGTGCCTTTGACCCGTTACTACTGGAAGGAAACTCACCTCGAAAACTAGCTACCGAAAGTCTGACTGCTAGACATTTGGCTGCTGCGCCGGTAATCATTCGGCTACAAATCCATAAACATAGATTAATCACTCATAAATACCCTGAGGTCAATGACTGACCCACCCCTGGTCCAAGGTCAACTCCTTGGTCAAATTCAACTTCCAGTTGACTGGACTCGCCGAGTCCTTCTCCTACTAACCTGGTCCTACTCGCCAAGTCCCTCTTCCCACTCACTGAGTCACCCTTAACTCACTACTCGAGACTATAGGACCGACTCGTGATCCGACTCGCCGAGTCCAAGAACAACTCGCGGAGTCCCACGAGCAGATCTCCTACTCGCTTCCAAATCCTCACCAAAGCATCCCTTAAGACGATTTGGGGTTCTGGGACTATTGCTACACGTTAAATTGCTAATTCCGCGTGCAGATACGAAGGGTTGGACCTTCAACACTTAAACCCCTCTTACGCAGTGAAAGTTCATATGACTCGCCGAGTCTGAAGAACAACTCGTCGAGTTCCTTGCAATCTTCATAGGACTCGCCGAGTTGTTCATCCAACTCGCCGAGTCTATGACCATCTGCATAGAACTCGCCGAGTTCCACTTTGGAACTTGCCGAGTCTCTTCGACCCACTTCCCATACAGGCCAAATCTGAGAAATGCAACGCTTCTAAACCATAGATCTATGCTTCTAGGGCATGCTTATCACGTAAAGTTGCAAACTTTACGTGCATGCGTGGCCTTATAAGCTCAAGAAGGCAAATCCAAGCTCTTTAAGAGGTCACACACTCAATAGGGACCTCAATAACTCCAACCACCGAGACTTTATACTTGTAAGATGTCCATAAGGTCCCAATCTGAAGTCCTTTCAGAACATAAAGCATTAATACGTGGAGTTTGAGGTTTTAGGGGTTGAAAACCACTAATTTGGGACAAAAAGGGGATCTAATGAACTAGTGATCAAGGTAAGAGCTTTTCTACCTGAATGGAAGCTTCTCACAGTGTATATTCCAGATCTACCTCCCCTCCTTGCACACTTCAACCTCCTCCTTCTTCTTCTAAGCTCCAAACCTTCTCCATGAAGCCAAAATCACTCTCAAGAACAATATGGTGGCTAGGGTTTCTTTCTGTAGCTCTCTGGTAGTGTTAGGGATAAAGGAGGCCAAGTTAGAGCGTTTAAATAGGTTGCAAATACCCGGATTAGGGTTTTTGCCCGAACAGGGTCTATTCGCAGAGTCCAAAGTTCAAACCTCACGTCTGATCCCGCTCCTACTCGGCGAGTTAGTCCTCAAAGTCGCTGAGTCCAAGGAAAAAATGCACTTGATTAAAATATTAATCACAAGGAGTATGTACCAGGAACCAGGTGCTACAAATCGCCCCACTTATTTTAGACTTCGTCATCGAAGTCTGCTTCTCGATCCTGAAACAGCTCGGGGTAGTGCTCCATCATCTCTTCTATCGGCTCCCAAGTCCACTCCAATCCCTTCAGGTGTTGCCATTGTACCTTCACGAGTTCCACCCTTCTGTTCCTTAGATCCTTCAACTTCATGTTGAGGATTGCCACAGGCCGCTTGATGTAATTCAGGCTATCATCGACCTGAATATCCTCCAAAGGCACCACTACCGAGTCGTCTACCAAACACTTCCGCAACTGAGAGACGTGGAAAGTGTTGTGGATCTGGCAGAGTTCGACTGGAAGATCCAACATATACGCCACCTTGCCCACCCGGGCTACAACCCTGAATGGCCTGATGAATCTTGGGCCCAACTTGCCTCGCTTCCTGAATCAGATGACGCCTTTCCACGACGACACCTTCAGGAGAACCATATCCCCGACTTGGAATTCCAAGTATAAACGGCGCTTGTTGGCATAACTTTTCTGCCGAATCTGAGCAGTCTGAAGCCTGCTCCGGACCTGTTAGATCTTCTCTATCGTCTGGAGCTGGCGCCTTCACTGGCGCTGATGCTGCTATCAACTGGGGGTAATTGGCCCTTTTGTGGCCCCTCTGGTTGCAGTGGAAACACAGCAACTCAGATGCATGAACAACCGAGACAGGGGCAGTACAATCCCTACTAAAGTGCCCCGCCTTGCCGCACTTGTAGCAGCCTGGCGATCCCAATCTACATGTTCCCTCATGTGACCTGCCACATTTCCCGCAGCAGCTCAGACCTCCTTGGCCTTTTGGCCTACCATGTGATCCCTTGGGCTTCTTCCCCGAAGCCCCAACCACCTGCCCTGTCTCTGCCTTCCTCTTTCGAATGTGCTCCAAATCAATCTCCCTTTCGCTCGCCCTAGAAATCGTGGACTCTAGGGTAGGGCAAGCTGAAAAGCTAACATGCTCCCGGATGTCAGCCCGTAGCATGTCATGATAGCGGGTCCTCCTTATATCCTCATCTCTCGCATACTGGGGCACCAGCAATGCCCTCTCCCGGAACTTGGCGATGATCTCCGCCACAGTCTCTGTAGTATGTCTCATGTCTAAAAACTCCCTGGCCAGCTGCTGAAGCTCGACAGCCGGCGTAAACTCTGCCCTAAATCTGGTCACAAAGTCCGACCAGGTCATAGCCTCAACATCCGAGGCTCCCAATGAGTCACCGACAGACTCCCACCAATCTCTAGCTCGGTCTCGCAAACATCCTGCTGGATATCTCACCTTCGACTCCTCGGGGCAGAAGTTGGTCAGCTGTGCGGACTCAATGTCCGCAATCCATCGTTTGGAAGCAATGGGGTCCTTCGCCCCATGGAAATCCGGCGCACCACTGCCCCTGAAGTCCTTAAAGGACAGTGTGTGAGATCCTTACTGGTTAGATGCCATGTCACTCCTAAACGCCCTGAGGCGGTCCTTCATCAGCTCAACTATCCCTTCCTTGATCGACCTAAAAATGATGGGGGTCGACTCAAGGATGCCTCTGGTGATCTCTGACGCGATGAACTCGCATAGCCACTCATCTACTGGCTCGGAACCTGATCCCGAACCCGATCCCTCTCCAGAACTGCCACCAGCTGGCCTCTAGCATAGTACCACCATTCTGCAATACACACAGACAACCATTAGTGATACTGATACCTCTAAAGGGATCACATCTATTTCAAGTTCCCTGGTCTTGTCTCAGCCTTCCTTAGTTCGGGTACGGATCCTCTGCTTTCAGTAGTTCGGGCCCATACTACCTCCCATATCTATCCGTACCTTCTTCAAGGATTACCTCGACTCCACCAGATCCCTTTCTCTACTGCTAATCACTACTATACTCATCCTAGGGTTGCCCGAGGGAATCTATGACTCCACCCTGCCCGGTCCTCAGCTGCTAAAGGCCTCCTTGTAATGCCAATTAGCCATTACCTGAATACCATCACGTGCGATGAGGCTCAGATAATCCTTCGAGTAATAGACTCGTCCCTACAATGATTAGACTCAAACGAGAGCTACGCAATAGGGCCAATTCCAGCACTCTAATTTTATCCAACCTTGATCACGTGTAATGTGACGCATTCACCTGATGACTAACTCTCCTCACTCAGAGTCCTACATAGCACATAGCAAGCAACATTCGGACGCAGGAGAACTACTCAAGCAAGTCTGTCCTCATAATGAGAAGTTGAACTAGCATACAATGCTAAGCTCATACTACCAGGCATAACCTAAACAGGCTATCCTACTACTGTCTACTCAATACTAGCATGCAACTCTCATAAGCTGAAGCACATAAAGCACGCACTTAAGGCATCACTCCTAGATCCTTAGTCTTATTCTAGCATGCTGTTCTACTGAAACTGATAAACGAAATATAAACTTGTATGGGTACTTTGGGGAATACTTACTTGAGCTCGGCCGGTCGCGCACATCACACACTTCGTTCTTTCTAAAAACTCTTTCTTAACTTTTAGAAAATATTTTTTTTCAAAATCTTCTAATCCCTCGATTTGAGTTCAGACACCCCCGAGGGTGTGTCTGAATCCCTCAAACCAGGGCTCTGATACCAACTTGTAATGACTCAAATTTCACATCCAAAAATTTTTCTTTTTAAATCATTACTTTAGAAAACGATTTTAATTAAAACACTGCCTGATCCAACCATTTCATAACATACATCGTGTCTGAAAACCGAAACATGAAAAAAATCAACTATCAGAGTACAAAATCTCATAATGACTCATGGTGCGGAAAACAAGAGGTGTGTATGATGTGCCCCTAGCGCGCCAGCTCCTTCCCCCTTGAAGAAGAGGTACCTGAAAACAAAACTGCAAACCGTAAGCACGAAGCTTAGTGAGTTCCCCCATAATACCTCATACCATACAAACATACAATGAACAACTAGGAGATACGGGCCTCACCCACACTCATGAAGATACGGGCCTCACCACACTCCGCTAGCTGGGAGATACGGGCCTCGCCCACACTCCCTTATCTGAGAGATACAGGCCTCGCCGACACTCTGCTATCTGAGAAATATGGGCCTCACCCACACTCCACTATTAGAGAGATACGGGCCTCGCCCACACTCAGCTGCTAAACCATAACATACAAGTATCACACGGACAACGAGTATAAACAATTCAATCATACTGTCATATATCATAATGAAACTCAACCATGAGATACGGGCTCTACCCACATTCCGACACTAACATATCGTCTATACGGGCCGGCTTTGGTGCCTTAGACCCGTTACTACTGGAAGGAAACTCACCTCGAAAAGTAGCTACCGAAAGTCTGACTGCTAGACGTCTGGCTGCTGTGCCGGTAATCCTCCGGCTATAAATCCATAAACATAGATTAATCACTCATAAATACCCTGAGGTTAATGACTGACCTACCCCTGGTCCAAGGTCAACTCCTTGGTCAAAATCAACTTCCAGTTGACTGGACTCGCCGAGTCATGGCACAAACTGACAGAGTCCTTCTCCTACTAACCCGGTCCTACTTGCCAAGTCCCTCTTCCCACTCATTGGGTCACCCTTAACTCACTACTCATGACTATAGGACCGCCTCGTGATCCGACTCTCCGAGTCCAAGAACAACTCGTCGAGTCCCACGAGCAGATCTCCTACTTGCTTCCAAATCCTCACCAAAGCATCCCTTAAGAGGATTTGGGGTTTTGGGACTATTGCTACACGTTAAATTGCTAATTCCGCGTGCAGATACGAAGGGTT
Organism: Lactuca sativa; assembly: GCF_002870075.4. Taxonomy (NCBI): domain Eukaryota; kingdom Viridiplantae; phylum Streptophyta; class Magnoliopsida; order Asterales; family Asteraceae; genus Lactuca; species Lactuca sativa. The sequence goes on along the minus strand of NC_056625.2, from coordinate 125,552,499 downwards.
GGACCTTCAACACTTAAACCCATCTTACTCAGTGAAAGTTCATATGACTCGCTGAGTTTAAAGAACAACTCATCGAGTTCCAGGCAATCTTCATAGGACTCACCTAGTTGTTCATCCAACTCGCCGAGTCTAAGACCATCTGTATAGAACTCGCCGAGTTCCAATTTGGAACTCGCCGAGTGTCTTCGACCCACTTCCCATACAGCCAAATCTGAGACATGCAACGCTTCTAAACCATAGATCTATGCTTCTAGGGCATGCTTCTCACGTAAAGTTGCAAACTTTATGTGCATGCATGGCCTTATAAGCTCAAGAAGGCAAATCCAAGCTCTTTAAGAGGTCACACACTCAATAGGGACCTCAATAACTCCAACCACCGAGACTTTATACTTCTAAGATATCCATAAGGTCCCAATCTGAAGTCCTTTCATAACATAAAGCATAAATACATGGAGTTTGAGGTTTTAGGGCTTGAAAACCACTAATTTGGGACAAAAAGGGGATCTAATGAACTAGTGATCAAGGTAAGAACTTTTCTACCTAAATGGAAGCTTCTCACAGTGTAGATTCCGGATCTACCTCTCCTCCTTACACACTTCAACCTCCTCCTTCTTCTTCTAAGCTCCATACCTTCTCCACAAAGCCAAAATCACACTCAAGAACAATATGGGGGCTAAGGTTTCTTTCTACAGTTTTCTGGAAGTGTTAGGGACAAAGGAGGCCAAATTAGAGTGTTTAAATAGGATGCAAACACCCGGATTAGGGTTTTTGCCCAATCAGGGTCTACTCGTCGAGTCCGGGGACCGAGTCACCGAGTCCAAAGTTCAAACCCCGCGTCTGATCCCGCTCCTACTCAGCGAGTTGGTCCTCCAACTCGCCGAGTCCAAGGCAAAAATGCACTTTATTAAAATATTAATCACAAGGATTATGTACCAGGAACCAGGTGCTACAAGCATTCCATATGATCCTAGATGAAGCAGCAGACGATGAAAGGAATCAGGAATGAGGATGGATATATGAAGATCAAGTTATGAAGAAGCCATGTAGATAGTCTGTTATGGTGTAGCCTATTAGAGGCATATTCTAGGGTGAACTTGAACAGCTATGTAATAGTTTCAAGATATAATATAAAACCTTCGTTTTGTTATCTTATATGTTGAATGATTGTGTGATTTTCTTGCATGGTGACTTGGATAAAATTCAAGACAGTACTTGGGACGAGTATGAGTAGGTGTGAATGGTAGTAGAGGCCTATACTACTGGAAGCACAGGACTCACACTTGGATCAGGGAATGTCACAAGGTTACCAAGACGCTAGTAACTGATACCATTTTTTTCAAATATGTCGTTACCATCATTCCGGTAATGACTAAGAGGATGATTGTTATTCCGACCCTAGTGGTCATAACGAATCGAGTCCGACTACGATGGGTATGTTACGTGGTTCAGAGAACCAAGTTTGATGTAGCATCTGACTTAAGTTGAAAGATTGAAATAAAAGATAATCAAAGCGATCGGTAGAGGTATCGTGATAGTTGCTTGTAACTAGAAATGCTACCTTTTAAGATGTGGATAGAACATGAAGAAATGTATAGTCTGTTCTGGAAGGCTCTAAGAGACATGAGTCTAAGTGTGGGAACATGTGATGATAAGTCATTAGAATATGACACATCAGTCCATTGTACTAATAAAATAGCTCATCTTAAGTTTGTTAAGAAGAAGAAGCAGTCTCCAGTAAGGATCGAGATTGTGACTTGAAAGACATAATTAGGAGTCTAACGTGAGATAGGGAGCAAGTGCAAGATCGAGCACCGCCTGCAATCAGGAAGTCTTAGAGTTAGATACTCATTCGAAGAAGCATCAAAGTTATGTTTATTACTTAGGATGAAGAGATAACGTATAGATTCATTATGTGAGCCCTGTTTCGTTGATGATTCCGGGACGTAATCATCCTAAGGGGTAGATAATTGTAACGCCTGTAGATCCGAGCTAGTCAATTTAGAGATAATAGGGGTTGAAAATGACTTTTTGGCAAAAGATTATTTAGAATAAATAATCTTAACCAAGTTGTAGTATATGTTACAAGGTTTCAGTACATATAAAGTGCACCGAAATCCGAGTTATAACGAAGAAGTTATGACTTGTCGAAGTTTCACGACAGAACCGGCACGACACCGGGAAGTGTAAATAGTGAATTTATGATAGAGCGACTTTTAGCCTTAGCAATCTAAACAAAATTTGTAGAAAATTTTAAACCGAGAGTGTCCATAAAAAGAACACCCAAATCTGACTTTGTATGAGGAAGTTATGATTTTTCTAAAATTTGGCATAGCGGTGCATGACCCGAAACTCGAATTTTAGTTCGAGCGGTTTTGGCTTACGCGACCTAAATGAGAGTTTAATATCTCATTAATAGGAACTCAACGACAAAAAGACAGACAAAAACATATTCCATATGTAAAAGTTATGAATTTTACGCGAACATTTAACAGTGTAATCACCTCCTAGTGTTAAATTTAAAGTCGGTCGAGAATTAGCCGACGGAGTAAAAATTTTATTTTTACCTACGCGTGGATATAAATAACGTAAAAAACGAAGCTCGTATGCGAAAGTTATGGACGAAGCTTAGTCTCTACTTTTCGAGCGCGACAAATTCGATACAGTTTTGTAAATCCGAGATAGATTGAGAATTAGCCAACGAGGTCTAAATGAAAGTTGTAGTACTCATAAATAACAACGTGTAGATATAAATATCGACAAAAACGGAGATCGTATGCGAAAGTTATGGACGAAGCTTAGTCTCTACTTTTCGAGCGCGGCGAATTCAATACAGGTTTTGTAAATATGAGATAGAGGGAGAATTAGCCGACGGGGTCTAAATACCAATGCGTGGATATAAAGAACGTAGAAAACGGAGCTCGTATGCGAAAGACACGGAGGAAGCTTGGAGACTACTTTACTATAAAATTCCTATAAATAAGAGGTGAACTCTTCATAATTTCTACACACCATAAGCCTCCCTAAACCCCTCCGAAGTCTAGGGAACCTCCCTAGCACGAGAAGAAAGCCCCAGAGCGCCCGACAGCTCCGAGAACAAGAAGCTTTCGACTCATAAACGCTGCTCCAAGCAAAGCCCGGTTTTCTTTAAAATCCGTTGTAAGTGAGCTACGCTTAGGCAATTTTTAATATAGCCTTCAAATAATTATAGTAATATTATTAGGTCCTTAAAATAATTATTTGGGCTATTGTTATGAGTTATATAAGAATCATTTAACGCTTATATAATAGTAATAATAGTCAGTCTATTAATTTGTCGCGGTTATTGTTAGACTAAACCCTACTGGTATTGATACTAGGTTTTATCAAAGGAAAATTGTGTTGAGAGTATCGAAGCGCTGTCCGAGTACTGAGTCACCACCTTTCAGGTTAGTGCATAGTTACTTTCAGCTTACACATAGATATGAAGTATTTTATATAAACTACGTGTTATGTGTGTATATTGTCTGAATACTTGCTCTTTGTGCTGGGTGAATGATTTTCATACATGTTTTAAATTATTTAAATTGTATATGTATTTTATATCTACAAAATGTGTATGGTAAAACATGGGTAGAAGAAATAGTTTATGTGTGACAAAAATAAAATGATGAAGAGGTGATACATACCATGAGGTAAGGGTGAGAGGTGAACCATGAGAGAAGCATTTTACCCAAGTGATGGCCCCGTCATCTAGCAGAGTATGGATGACAACCACGGACTATTCTACACAGTCCAGTGGACACTAGCAGGCTCGCAACCTATAGGTGTTTTGAAATGTGTAATCACCAGGTGTACTCTAATAACCCATCGACATGTATTGCAAGTGGATTCTCGGAAACGATACTGTTGATAAACGAGATAAAACCTGTTGACCTGTATTGCGAGAGGACTCTCGGAAACGATACTGTCAATAAATGAGATAAACCTTGGTAACTATGGATTTAGTGTCTGTTGAGTAAACCTTGGCAACGTTGGATTTCATGCGTATTCCTTAGGATAACCCTTAGGAATAAATAAATGAGGAATAGTTGAATTCTTAGGGTACAATAAAGAAGATAATGGGGATGGGTAATTGGGTTGATTGTTTAAATGCTTAAACATAATAATTATATTATTGTGGGTTGGAAACCCTATGTACTCACCAGGTTTCCCAACCTGACCCACTCCAACTTATTTGCACACAGGTGTCGATACGAAGCCACTATACATTGAGAGATTTAAAAGAGATTAGATCAATAGTGTAATTAAATGTAAGTTCTGTTTATGCTTATGTTCCTGTATTGACGATGACATCCCGATGTTTTAAAATGAATAAAAAAAAAACTTTTCTTCGGAAATGCTTTGACAACGTATTTATCATGTTTTACTGGGAACAAATTCCGCAACATTTTTCTTAAAAGAGATACTCTGATTTTTATAAAGCATAAACAAAATCATTCTTTTCTGGCTGTGAAAATGGAGATGTCACAGTTGGTATCAGAGCATTAGTTTAAGCTAACTAGGAATATGGATTTATTTCTAGACTTAAACTTAGAATGCTAAGGAATGATTGTGAGGAGTGTGTCTAATGGATTTAGGTAATACACCTGAATAGACACAAACACTAGCTTATTTAGGGAAAATGCCTAACATGCTTTTATGTGCTAATTGATTTATAATATCCATTATATGAACGGATCTATGGTCTGTTGCCGACCAGATCTTGAAGCTTTATGTGTTCAGGTTTCTAAACGTTTAATTACGATATTAGAACTGACATGTAATTTTTTCGGAGTAATAAGGAGATTTACACGTTAATCGTTAATAAAGTCTTTCCTATCTTAATTCTCGTCATTTCGCACCGAACATCTGATCTGGTGTATAGATCGAAATGGCAAGAACCCGAAGTGGATTCAGCAACGCGAATGGAAACAGGAATCAACCTCCAGTGATTGAGCAAATACCTATTGTAGTAGCCGATCCTGAGCCAATCACGAGGGCCGGAGTGTAAGCGATGATCCAGATGATGTTGGATCGTCAAATGGAGGAAACAAGACGTTTACTTCAACAACATCGAGAGGCACTTACGATGCCTATTGAGTAGCCCGAACCGAATGATGGGCAGTGAGAGGAAGGGAACTACAGTGGGACCGTTGGTCAAGCCGATGCACCGGTGATTAGGAGGATTAATCAAGATGACCAAGTCGAGAGGAATGGATGCAAGTACAACGATTTTCTGACTTGCAAGCCATCGACTTTTAATGGAAAGGAAGATCTGATCGAAGTTATGGATTGGATCTCGAAGATGGAGTTGGCCTTCATGACGTGTGGTTGCAGAGGCAAATTACAGCCCATGTTTGCAGTGTGACAGTTCGGAGGAGGTGTTGTTCGTTGGTGGAACACCCTGGGGAAGACTTTAAGCCCCAATGAGCCCCTACAACTGACATGGACAGAGTTTTTGGTAGAGTTCAAACATAAGTACTATTCAGCCCAAAACCCGCTTGAGCTGGAGAACCAATTCATAACCATGAAGAAAGGGAGCATGGCCATCGATGAATACACCAACAACTTCACTGACAAGATGGAGTTTTCTTTGCGCCTTGTCCCGAACGAGCTGACAAAAATTGACAAGTATGCAAAGGGACTTCCATGGGAGTATGCGGTGCCAGTACGCCAGCCACATTCTCTGGAGGCAGCTATCTGGGCTGCCAAGTCTGTTGAAAATATGATCAAGGGAAGAGCCGCCAGCAAGATGGAGGTTGGCGAGAAGAGAAAGTTTGAAGGATCCTCAAGGTTTGACGAGAAGAGAAAAATCTCGAAGTCTGGTTCAAAGAAGTTCGGAGAAGGAATGCAATGGTGTGACAAGTGCAGATAGAAGGACATTGGGAAATGCTCTAAAGAGATGACCTACTTTAAATGCGGGAAAACTGGTCATTACACCAGCAAATGCACAACCAAGAGAGAAGTCTGCTTTAAGTGTGGTGAAGAGGGACACTTCAAGCAAGACTGCCCAAGGAGAGAACAAGCAGCAAAACCAAATGTGCCACCAAAACCGAAGGCAAGAGCATTGTAACGACCCAAATTTCACGTCCAAAATTTTTTCTTTTTAAATCAATACTTTAGAAAACGATTTTAACTAAAACACTGCCTGATCCAACCATTTCATAACATACATCATGTCTGAAAAACGAAACATGAAAACAATCAACTATCAGAGTACAAAATACCAGAATGACTCATGGTGCGGAAAACAAGGTGCGTGTATGATGTGCCGCTACCGCGCCAGCTCCTTCCCCCTTGAAGAAGAGGTACCTGAAAACAAAACTGCAAACCGTAAGAACGAAGCTTAGTGAGTTCCCCCATAATACCTCATACCATAAAAACATACAATGAACAACTAGGAGATACGGGCCTCGCCCACACTCCGCTAGCTGGGAGATACGGGCCTCGCCCACACTCCCTGATCTGAGAGATATGGGCCTCGCCCAAACTCTGCTATCTGAGAGATATGGGCCTCGCCCACACTCCACTATCAGAGAGATATGGGCCTCGCCCACACTCCACTATCAGAGAGATATGGGCCTCGCCCACACTCAGCTGCGAAACCATAACATACAAGTATCACACAGACAACGAGTATAAACAATTCTATCATACTGGCATATACCATAATAAAACTCAACCATGAGATACGGGCTCTGCCCACATTTCGACACTAACATATCGTCTATACGGGCTGGCCTTGGTGCCTTAGACCCGTTACTACTGGAAGGAAACTCACCTCGAAAACTAGCTACCGAAAGTCTGACTGCTAGACATCTGGCTGCTGCGCCGGTAATCATTCGGCTACAAATCCATAAACATAGATCAATCACTGATAAATACCCTGAGGTCAATGACTGACCCACCCCTGGTCCAAGGTCAACTCCTTGGTCAAAGTCAACTTCCAGTTGACTGGACTCGCCGAGTCCTTCTCCCACTAACCCATTGACCTGTATTGCAAGAGGAGTCTCGAAAACGATACTGTCAATAAACAAGATAAACCTTGGTAACTATGGACTTAGTGCCTGTTGAGTAAACCTTGGCATCGATGGATTTCGTGCCTATTCCTTAGGATAACCCTTAGGAATAAATAAACGAGGAATAGTTGAATTCTTACAGTAGAATAAAGAAGATAATGGGGATGGGTAATTGGGTGGGTTGTTTAAATGCTTAAACATAATAATTATATTATTGTGGGTTGAAAACCCTATGTACTCACGAGGTTTCCCAACCTGACCCACTCCAGCTTATTTGGATCACAGGTGTCGATACGAAGCTACTATACACTGAGAGATTTAAAAAAGATGTTGATCACTAGTGTAATTAAATGTAGGTTCTGTTTATGCTTATGTTCCTGTATTGACGATGATATCCCAATGTTTTAAAATGAATAAAAAAACATTTCTTCGGAAATGCTTTGACAACGTATTTATCATGTTTTACTGGTAACAAATTCCGCAACATTTTTCTTAAAAGAGATACTCTGATTTTCATAAAGCATAAACAAAATCGGTCTTTTCTGGCCGTGAAAATAGGGATGTCACATCACCCGTTATGAGGACAAGGAATACGTCCTCGACAAGGAGCTTAAGGAACTTGATGAGTCGTCTACAACTCCTGAGGAGATCGCTAAATACCGGACTAATGAGAGAGATGACACAAAAGTGGCATGTATCATGTTAGTGATGGGTTATGAGCATTCTAACACTCCTAAGTGTATATGCAACCCTAGAAATCCATGGATCTATATTTTTTTCTAAAATACATGCAAAATTATGATTTCCAAGGTTCATAATCCGATCTAGCATACATGGGGAACTTTTCAGATAAAAGATGGCTAGAATTACATACCTTGTAGTTGATTTGATTCCTTGAAAACCTTGAGAGCCTAGCACCCCAAGTGTGATGCCTCAAAGGTTTCACACAACACCAAATGCTCTTCGAATAAACTTTGAGAGATAATGTCACACTTAGAAATCGGCTTGCCCTCTATTATGCTTAGTGTAACCGATTTTTGTGAGCATCATATCCTTCATATAGTGTGTTACATCTAGGGTTACACCATGTAAACCCTAATGTGACATGACTCTTCATTTCCGTGAACCATGGGTTTGTAACTCCCATGGAGTATCTTATAGACCTTAGGCCAACTTGATAATCCATGGATCATCTAGTCCACTATACAAGTATGGATGAATTACAAAATCATCCCATATATTTAATTAGTCATCTTTTGATCACTTAATTAATTCTTGATCAATACTAATTAAATAATGTTATTAACATATTAGAACTTATAATATATTAATAAACCATAAGTGTTATTTCTCTCATTTTAGTTTATCCAAATGCATGATGCCAAGCAACCCAAATGGACCATGCAAAACTGGGTTAAGTACATACCAGAAATAGTTCTGGACTTAGACACCTTATCCAACAGTTGGCCACTATGACATCCGAGCTCCAAAATTCCTATAAGGACTATTACCCTTTTGAGATGCATCAGGACTTGATGGACCGCTACCATCAGAGTGCTAGTCAAGAGCGGTATGAAATCATCTCCTCCATGATTACAACCTAGATGAAGGATGGTGAACCCATCACGGGCCACATGCAGAAAATGCAATGGTATGTGGACTGTTTGCTGAAACTGAATGTGAACTTCCCTGAGGAATTGGCAATTGACATCATTTTGCACTCCTTACCCTCATGTTATGATCAATTCTGATTGACATACCACATGAACAAGGTTGAAGTTACACTCATCAAAATTGAAGGACTCTTGAAGAATGCCGAAAGTGGTCTTAAGGGTAAATCGGTTGTTACCACTCCTACGTCTACCGCGGCCCCTGTCTTGGCAATCGGGGAAGGTAAAGGGAAGAAGAGGAAGAGCCCTTCGAAGGGTAGCAAGGGAAAGTCCCTCGATGCCTCCTCTTCAAGTGGTACCAATAATGGTTCTGTTACTCCTTCTGCCAACCCTTAAGAGGTTGAATGCTTCTATTGCCATGAAAAGTCGCACTGGAAGCGAAATTGCCCGAAGTACCTACAAGATGTTAAAAATAGGAAAGTGAAACCCAAACATGCAGGTATTTACACTATATTGTCTAACAACTCACCCTATTCTAATTCTTAGGTCCTTGATACAGGTTGTGGTATTCATATATGTTTTGATTTTCAGGGACTAAGAATAAGTGAGAATGTGGAGCATGGGAAGATAAACTTAATCATGGGGAATAGGAAAGCTTCACCTCTCACAAAGATTGGAGTTTACTCTTTGTTGCTAAGTAGTGACTTTACATTATATTTGAATAAATGTTGTTACTCATCTGAAATGACGTGGAATATTATTTCCTTTCATGGGTTGTACAAACAAGGTTTTACCTTTTCGTTTCATAATAAATGTGGTGGTATTAATGCTTTCCCTAATTTTCCTGTGTATCAATCAGATTTGTTTGATGGTGTGGAATCCCAATCACACAGATGATGTCAGATCAAATAGAAGAGAATGAGAAGAAGAATAATACGAATCTTGTTTGAATTGATTAGAATGAAGTTCCTTTACACAAGATTCACACAGTTACACACATACGCTCCTTTCTCTCTCTCTGGCCGTACACTCCTTCTGTTCATCACTCTCTCACTCACACCCTTACACCTATATTTATACATAATAAACATGGGCTTGGTGGAGATGGGCCGTAAATAGGTTTACGTCCGTAAACATGTTTACGGCCGTAAACATGTTTACGGCCGTAAACTCCACCGTAAACACGTATACGACCGTAATCACCAAGTTGTTTACGGTCCAAGACACAAAAATACATTTTCGTAGAAAATCAAAGTATAAACCATATTTTTAACCCAACAATCTCCCCCTTGGTTTATAACTTTGTTTTCTTAATTGACCCAACAAGCTCCCCCTAAAAAGTAGCCGGCTTTTCCTTTTAATTTTCAATGGGAGCTTTGGCTTCAGCTTTAATCTTCGATGACTTCACAGCTTCAAGACAAACTTGATGAATCTTCAATGAATGACTTCATCTTGAGAACTTGAGCTTTTCTTCAAGAGTTTAATATTTAATGCCCATTGGGTGGGGAGGCTTGTCGTACTGATTCTTGAAAGATAGAGCTTTGAAAAAATTGCAAGAATGGTCCCTGTGGTATGTTCAAAATTGCCACTTTAGGCCAAATAGGTTTGGACTAGCACAAATGGTCCAAAAGTTTTCATTTTGTTGCTAGTTTGGTCCATTCTGGTTTAAATTTTTATAAAATGATGATTTTACCCTTTGTATTTTCTTTATTCATTTTTTTATTACAAAAATAAAAGAAGAAAAGAAAAAAGAAAGGAAAAAAAGAAAAGAAAAAAGAAAAGGAAAAAAAAATACCCTTTCTCTCTCTCTCTCTCTCTCTCTTGTTTCTTCCTCAAGAACACTCAAGATCATCTACCACCACCGTTCAATCACCGTTCGCCACCACCATCGTCCGCCGCCACCCACAGATGAACAAACACACACGAAATTAGATGAACACACAAACACATGAAATTTGAAGAACACAAAAACAAATCAACACTAACATTCATCGATTTTTCAATAGATTCAACACAAACATACACACAGATTAAACATATACACACACACAAAACCCAAAAATCAATTGTCTCTCTCACAGATCCGAAACGCCATTGTTGGTCTTCTTCTTCTCCTATTCTCACAAATTTGAGGTGGTGCTTGAAACCAGACCTTAAATGGTAGTGTTCGTCATAAATCCGCCGCTACTAGGGTTTTCAGATGCGTTGGTTGTTTAGGAGGGAGGAAGACATAAGCCGTGACAATTGAATCCAAACAGATCCTGAACTTTTTCGTTTGCTTCATTGCTCAAAATTGTTGCCTGAATTGCATCTTCATAAGCCGCCAGAAGTATCCTGAAACCCTAGCAGATGGTCGAAGGTGGTGACGGCTAGGGTTTGGACCTGTTCCCCCTCGTTCTAGCCGCTGTTGTCGCCTCTGCAAACTGTAACTTCGTCTCTCTCATTCTCCAACGACGACGCCTTCTAATCAGATCTTGAAGACGAAAACCCTAGTAACGGATGAGAATGGTGGTAGCGCTAGGGTTTCGTAAAAGTAGTGTTTGAAACAGATCGGAGATGGTGGTGTGGGAATTAGGTCAGATTCAAAGGTTGTGTGGTTGTGGTGGTGGCAAGGAGAAATGTGATGGCTGGATGGAAGATAGATATAAGTGATTCTGGTTCGCCGGAGATTAAGAGGGCGACGGAGATTGGTGACGACGGCGGTGATGGCGGATGGTGGTGGCAGTTAGGGTATTTTTTAGTGTGTGTTTTCCTGAGAGAGGTGAGAGGTGAGGAGATGAGAGGTTCCACCGGTAAGTGAGTGAGAGGGTGAAAGAGAGAGAGTGTTTGTGTGTGTATGTGTGAGAGAGAATTTTTTTCTTTTGTTTTTTATTTTCTTTTTTCATTTATGTAATAAAAATATTAAACAAACAAAATACAAAGGGCAAAATCGTCATTTAAAACCAGAATGGACCAAACTAGCAACATAATGGAAACTTTTGGACCATTTGTGCTAGTCAAAGCCTGTTTGGCCCAAAGTGGCAATTTTGGACATTCTATAGGGACCATTCTTGCAATTTTGTCTAGAGCTTTCAGCTTGAGAATCTTCAGAGAGAACATCAGAGAGAACAAATCTTCTGGATCACTTCAGTAGGTTTAAGATAGCAGCAGACTAATTGAGGAGGCTTAAATGCAATCTCTCACATGATCTTCAATTTCAGCTTCACCTTGCTTCTGGGGTTGAAAGACTGAATTTGAAAGAATAATCTTCATTTCTTGCTCCTCAGAATGAGAATTCTTCGATGCTCACGGACGAAGCCTTAGCTCAGAAATCTTCGATTCAGTCTCCATGAGTCTTATCTATACCTCAAATCACTTTTCAAGACAAAACAAAAATAAAAGAAAACTTAGCACACAAATTAAAACAGAAACAAAAATATTTTTGGATTTTTGAATTTTCTAACATTTGTTTGATTTTTTATTTTTTTTATTATTTTTTATTTTTTTAATTCTCCCATAATATTTAAATTAGAAGAACACTATGAACAAACTTAACAAAAAAAATAATAGGTAACTTTAAGAGTGATTTGGGATCAAAGTTGTTGGACAACCCTATTCCACTTGTCGGTACCCTTATCTTCACGTCTTCGTCAGATCGATCGCTAGTATTGTGGTCCACTTAAACACGAAACATTTGTGACATAATTTTGGACAATTTACCAATAACATGACATTTTTAGCCCTTATGCTTAAGTAAATTTCTTAGGGACCATTTAGCTGATGACAACCAGGGATATTTTTGTCCACCTAAATTGAGCAGCGAGATGTATAGACAATCTGTATGTGTTCAATTTTAATTGTACAAGAACGTGTTTCCCTCTTCCTGATATGCCCCAGCCATCAAGGACTTCCAGAATACTCCTTACACTGTGTGAGCAGACAATTATTAAGAGAGAAGATAGATTTAGAATGCATATGCTATACATCCAGGTTGGATCTCTTCCAATCACGCAAAGGATGAAACATATGACTAACTGAATTTTAAAGGGATTGAGAAGAGAATGGTGCATATACTGTATACCAGGTCGGATGTTGAGTCACGCAAAGGAGACAATATATGGCTAACAGATAGAAAGAATTGCATAGAGAGAAGACGCAGAGAGATAGAATTGCATATGTTACAGTCCATGTCGGATCTCTCGATCATGCAAAGGAGGCAACATATGACTAACAGACAGAAAGAAAGAAAATAACCTTCTACAGACCTAGTTTATCGGAATTCCCCAGTCACCCCATCCAACCGGAATTAAGGACAAAATCCGCACATCGAGGAAAAGTGCATCCACAGTTCTAGATACGGGTTCATTAGTGTGACCGATAGATTCTCATGTATATCTCCCTGCTCAACCTATCCGAGCGTCGCATTGTCAGGCTAAACGGATCTAACTAGGTCAAATTTTGTAAAGTCCTTAAATTCATTTGGTTCAACTCTCCCTAGTCAAGTCCATTTAAAAATATGTTGTGCCTACCAACGCATCGAGCACAGAGCGTAGACGATTAAACTTAGGTACGTTATGTAGATTCAGATTGCCCGTTATTACTTGCTAATTTCATTTCCCGTCACAACACCTACAAACAAGACTAACAAACAAGACTAACAACAATATTTTTTAATTTTCCGGATTTTTGATGTTTTTGGATTTTTTTATCATTTTTATTGTTTTTGGAATTTTGATTGTTTCTCCCCCTAAATTTGTGCATGGGTGAGAATTAAATAAAATAAAATTAAAAAATGCACAAATTTAATCTATCCTACTAAAAATAAAGATGAAGAATAAAATAAAAAATAAATAATAAAAAAAACTTAATCCTTAAAACGAATCATTTTCAGAATACCCACAAGCACATTGAAACGAGCTTTGTTAAATGGCTTTGTGGATAAATCCGCCACATTATTAGCGGTAGGGACCTGTTCCAGTCGGATTAGTGAACGCTCATAACAGTCTCTGATAAAGTGAATTTTAATGTCGATGTGCTTGGTTTTAGACTGTTAGACTGGATTTTTGGCAATTTGAATGTCGACCTCATTATCACAGTAAATGGGGGTTTCTAAATAATTCAAATCGTAATCCAACAGCTGATGTTGGATCCAGATAACTTTAGAACAGCATGCTAATGCAGTAACGTATTCTGCCTCCGTTGTGGAAGTTAAGACAGTGTGTTGCTTCTTGCATTGCCACAAAACTAGCCTGTCACGTAGGTATTGACACCCTCCCGAGGTTAAATTCCTGTCAAGCTCACAGCCTCCATAATTACTGTCAGCAAAAGCATATAGATCGAATTCAGAATTCTTTGGATACCAAAGACCCAATTTTGGGCTGCCTTTGATATACCGAAAAATTCTTTTGACAGCAATAAGATGTGAAAGTTTAGGATTAGCCTGATAACGTACACATTGACCAACTGTAAAATGATGTCAGGTCGGCTTGTAGTAAGATACATCTGCGATCCGATCATCGATCGATAGTGGGTCTGATCTACAGATTTGCGTCAGGACCCGGAGTCAGAAGAGGTCTTTCAGCCATTGGTGTTGAAGCATATTTAGCGTCGTGAAACCCGAACTTCTCAAGAATATCCTCCACATACTTGGCTTGATGTAGTAGGATTCTGGTTGAATTCTGTTTAACCTGAAGCCCCAAAAACATGGTCATATCTCCCAACGAACTCATTTCGAACCGGTTCTTCATTACACCTTCGAATTCTTTGCAGAGCTACGGACTAGTCGACCCAAAGATAATGTCGTCAACATAGATTTGCACAAGTATCTGATCATTGCCGACATGCTTGATAAACAGGGTCTGATCGATAGTGCCACGAGAGTAGCCATGCTCGAGCAAAGGCTTTGTTAGAGTTGCATACCACGCTCTACGAGCTTGATGTAACCCATACAATGCTTTGTCCAACTTGTAGACATGATTAGGAAATTTTGAGTCAACGAACCCAGAAGGTTGATCAACGTAGATTTCTTCCTTCACCTTGCCATACAAGAAAGCGGTCTTGACATCCATTTGATACACGGTAATGTTCATGTAAGAAGCATATGCTAGGAAGATATGAATGGCCTCCAGGCGAGCTACCGCGAGCCACCAAACGAGCTTTATTTCGCAAAATAACCCCTGAATCGTCCTGCTTATTGCGATAAACCCATCATGTGTCAAGAGACTTCTTTCCCTTTGGTAACTCAACTAACTTCCAAACACCGAGTTTTTCAAATTGATGTAGTTCCTCATGCATTGCATCTACCCAGCTGGGCTCATTCAGAGCCTTTTCAACATTCTTGGGGTCGATTTGAGAGATAAAGCAAGAGTAAAGACAAGCATTAACGTCTCCACTCTGACTTCTGGTTTTAACACAGTCGCCCAACTGACCAATGATGTTATCGATCGGATGATCGCGTTGAATCCTTGAAGGTATCTCTTGGCTGATATCATTGAGAGAGACAGGAAGAGTGTGAATGTTGATACCCCCTTCATTTTCTGATTGAGCCGCTCCAGAGGGCTCTGGTACAAACTCATTTGAGATAAGTTCAGGAAAGAGTAGTTCCATAAAAGTTGAAGAGGCAGTGGAAGCATCATTAGGCATGAACTCTCTTTCTATATGAGTAAGTGGCGTAGTTTTAGCATCATGAGTATCATTTCAGACAGGAGATTTAGGACTATCATGTTGAACAGATTACTCCCCCTCGGGTATAGTAGAGGAGTCACCCTCAGGTATAGCAGACGAATCCCCCTCAGGTGATGAAGAGGATGCAGATGGAGATCTGTAGACAACTTCTACGTCTGCATCTTCAGAAATATTCTTCAAACCAGAAACAGATCCACATGAGCCACTCGAAGACATATTTATTGATTTGAACAACAATGTGTAATCAAACAACCAATCCGGACCCACTCTAGCGTCTGTCTCATTTTCTTCCAACCAACGCACGCCATAAGATTCCACAATCTTCTTTGTCTTCTTATTGTAGACCCTATAGGCGGTGCGAGCAGCATACCCCACGAAGTAATAGTCATAGGCCTTGGCATAAAACTTCGGGTTGGTCTCTAAGTGAAGAAGGGTGCAAGGGCAGCCAAATACACGGAAATGACTGACAGATGGCTTGTTACCATATCAAATCTCATACGGGGTCTTTATCTGGGCTTTGTTGATCAACACGCGATTCTGAACGTAGCAGGCAGTGTTTATCACCTCGGCCTAAAAGAAAACTAACAGTTTTGAATCACACAGCATCGTCCTTGCGACGTCTTTGAACGTTCTGTTTCTCCTTTCAGAAACACCATTTTGTTGGGGTGTGTGAGCAGAGCTGTATTGACACATAATACCCTTTTCTGTGCAAAAGTGATCGAGTATAGAGTTCTTGAACTCTGTTACGTTGTCGGTACGAAGCGCCTTCACCCGATTGTTAGTTTGGTTCTCAATTAATAAAATGAATTTCTTAATCAAATCAGCAACTCCAACTTTGTTGGATAGAAATAAAACCCACGTAAATCGAGAGAAATCATCAATCACAACCAGACAATAAGAATTTTTGTTGATGCTGAGAACATTTACTGGTCCAAACAAATCCATATGTAGCAATTGAAGCACCTGGCTAATTGAGTTGACCAGTTTTGGCAGGTGTGGTTTTCTGTGATGCTTTCCTTGGGCACATGACACACACTTTTCGAACGTGATGAAGTCTTTGACAGGCAATCCACGGACCATCTCATTTTTCGCAAGATGATTCAAGTTCTTGGCGTTAGCATGTGTACGTCCCTAATTTGCCTGTGTATCAATCAGATCCGTTTGATGGTGCGGAATCCCAATCAAACGAATGATTTCAGATCAAATAGAAGAGAATGAGAAGAAGAATAATATGAATCTTGTTTGAATTGATTAGAATGAAGTTGCTTTACACAAGATTCACACAGTTACACACATACTCTCCTTTCTCTCTCTCTGGGTGTACACTCCTTTTGTTCATCAATCTATTCCTCACACCCCTAACCCCTATATATATATATATATATATATATATATATATATATATATATATATATGTATATATGTATATATGTGTATATGTATATGTATGTATGTATGTATATATATATATATATATATATAAATTTTGGATGAAAAGGAATTTAAAAAAAATTTGAATTTTGGGTTGAAAGTGTAAAAAATGCGAAATTAGGAATGAAAGGGAGTGCTTTTGAATTAAAATTGGGAGGGAAGGAACAAAGTCGTTGCTGGTGGAGTTTTTAAATAATTGGGTTGATGAATCAAAGGTCATGGGTTCGATTCTCGGCTCCTCCAAATCCGCTTCCCCTTTTTACTGATGCGAGGCTGCTGAGTGCGAGGCTTGCTGAACGAGGCTGCAGAGTGCGAGGCTGTTGAACGTGCGAGATGCAAACCGGAAACGATGCTGAGTTGTATACCATCGAGGACCGGTCATAAACTCGGAGGCCGCAAGCTCGGGCCGTGAACCTCAGGCCGCAAACTCTGGACCATGAGCCGCCAGCCGCAAACTCCGAAACCCTAGCCGCCGGCCGCAAACTCCGCCACATCCTTGCAGGTTTTGACCAAAAACACCGATTTTTCGACATTGAAGCTCCAAAACTCGATCAAAAACCCTTTTTTATGAAAAACACGAAGAACAAACCCCCTTTATTTTTCAGAGATCTATCTAATAACGCAAAAATCTTTCGAAAATAAGATCAAATAATTCTCCAAATCTGACAAAATTGATTGATACAACCAACCTTTGATACCAATTGTAAGTCCCTAATTTGCCAGTGTATCAATCAGATCCGTTTAATGGTGCGGAATCCCAATCAAAAGGATGATGTCAAATCAAATAGAAGAGAATGAGAAGAAGAATAATATGAATCTTGTTTGAATTGATTAGAATGAAGTTCCTTTACACAAGATTCACACAGTTACACACATACGCTCCTTTCTCTCTCTCTGGCCGTACAATCCTTATGTTCATCACTCTCTCACTCACACCCTTACACCAATATTTATCCATAATAAACATGGGCTTGGTGGACATGGGCCGTAAATGGGTTTACGGTCGTAAACATGTTTACGGCCGTAAACTCAACCGTAAACACGTATACGACCGTAAACACCAAGTTGTTTATAGTCCAAGACACAAAAATCATTTTCCTAGAAAAGCAAAGTATAAACCTTATTTTTGACCCAACAATTACCTTGTGATGGTGTGTATGAAACTGTGTCGGTTGTTGATAACCTAGGAAATAATGTATTTTGTATCGATTCCTCCACTATCTTGGATAAAGCATCATTATGGCATTGTTGTCTTAGACATGTAAGCAAGAAACACATAGGCCAACTCCAAAAGGATGGATTCTTGGAGTCATTTGACCTAAAGTCGGACGATAGTTGTGAATCTTGTTTACTTGGGAAAATGACAAAGTCACCCTTCACTTGTACTTGTGCTAGGGGTGAGGGTTTGTTAGACATCATACATATTGATGTGATTGAACCCTTCAGAACCGGCACAAGAGATGGTAACCGCTTCTATGTGATTTTACTAATGATTTTAGTAGATATGGATATATCTACTTAATTAAGCATAAGTCATAAATCTTTGAAAAGTTCAAGAAGTTTAAACAAGAAAGTGGAGAATCAGTTGGGCATGAACATTAACATACTTCGATTCGATTGAGGTGGTGAGTATCTTAGTACAGAGTTCCTTGACTATCATAAGGAATGTAGCATTGGCTCACAATTGACACCTCACAGGACACCACAACTTAATGGTGTGGCTGAGAGGTGTAATTGAACCTTGTTGGATATGGTTCGTTCCATGATGAGTTGAGCTTCGCTACCAATGTCATTTTGGGGGTATGCCTTAGAGTCTCCCGCATATATTCTTAATCTAGTCCCTACCAAAAAGGTTGCCAAAGCATCTTACGTGATGTGGACTAGAAAAGTTCCCAATCTGGACCACATCAAGATCTGGGGTTGTAAGGCTTTCATGAGGTGCAAGACTCACGATAAGCTCGAACCTCGAAGTGAGAGGTGTATTTTCATCGGCTACCCACATAGATCCTTTGGTTACCTCTTCTACAAACCCAATGATTATGTGATCTTTGTAGCAAGGAGAGGAGTCTTTCGCGAGAGAGAGTTCATGAGCCAAGGAAATAGTGGGACGAAAATTGACCTTGAAGAAATTCAAGAGTCAAGTGGTGAAGGAACCTCAAACCCTCGCAATCAACATGAGGAGGAACCTCCTATTGATCTGAAAGAAGAGTCTATACCTCTGAGGCGTTCCATGAGAGTTAGTAATGCACCAGAGCATTACTATGGTTTCCATTTTACTGCAGAAGGTGATACACTTATTAGTGATAGCAAACTCGTAAGTCCGGATGAACCTAACAGCTACACGGAAGCCATGGTAGGCTCTGAGGCTGCTAAATGGAAAGAGGCTATGGACAGTGAGATACAATCCATGTATAACAGTCAAGTTTGGAACTTGATTGACAATGTACCAGGTCGTAATACAGTCAGGTGCAAATGGATATTCAAGAAGAAGACCGACATGAATGGTAATGTATACACTTATAAGGTGCGACTGGTTGCAAAGGGCTTTTCTCAAACTCCAGGAGTTGATTATGATGAGACCTTTTCACCAGTAGCGAAGATTAAGTCTAATAGGGTTATGTTAGCCATTGCTGCATTTCATGACTATGAAATATGGCAAATGGATGTCAAAACCGCTTTCCTTAATGGAAAGTTGGCTGAGGATGTTTACATGAGTCAGCCAGAGTTTACATGAGTCAGCCAGAGGGTTTTGTCAGCACAGAATACCCTAATAGAGTGTGTAAGCTTGAGAAATCCATCTATGGATTGAAACAAGCACCTCACAGATGGAATCTTTGTTTCAATGAGAAAGTCAAAGAGTTTGGCTTTTCGAGGAGTGAAGATGAATCTTGTGTATAAGTCAAGGCTAGTGGGAGTATAGTTAGTTTTTTGGTACTGTTTGTGGATGACATACTACTTATAGGAAATGACATCCCAACTTTGTAGGAAGTGAAATCCTGGCTTGGGAAGTATTTCACTATGAAGGACCTTGGAGAAGCTTCCTATATCCTAGGGATAAGGATTTTGAGAGACATGAGTAAAAGACAAATTGGTCTTAGTCAGAGTACCTACTTGGATACGATGGTGAATAGGTTCAGCATGCAGAATTCCAAGAAAGGAGAGTTACTGATCCAGAGCAACGCCAGATTGAGTAAGACTCAGCGCCCGAGTACAGAGGATGAGATAGTAGAGATTAGTCGAGTACCATATGCTTCCGCTGTAGGCTGGATCATGTATGCTATGACTTGTACTCATCTTGTTGTGGCCTTTGCGTTGAGCATGGTCAGCAGATATTAGGGGTACCCTGGCAAGGCTCACTGGACTGCGGTAAAGAGCATTCTCAAGTACATGAGGAGGACTAAGGACTGGGTCCTTACCCTCGGTGGGAGTGATGACTTGAGAGTAGTAGGGTATAGTGATGCTAGTTTCCAGACTGATAGGGATAATTTCCGCTCTCAGTCAGGCTAGGTCTTTACCTTAAACGAAGGAGCACTTACTTGGAAAAGTTCAAAGCTGGAGACAGTGGTTGATTCAACTTGCGGATTAGAGTATATAGCGGCAAGCGAGGCAGCAAAGGAGGCTATATGGCTGAAGAACTTCATTGGATACCTTAGAGTTGTACCATCTATAAAGGAGCCTATATAGATTTTCTATGATAATGAAAGTGTAGTTGCCTTAGCCAAGGAACCAAGGGATCCCGGAAGATCCAGACACATCGACAGAAAATACCATTTCATCATACATCGAATAGAAGAATGACTCCTCGTGGCGAAGAGCGTATCATCGGATGAGAACCCAGGAGATCCCCTCACGAAGGGATTGGGTAGGGTTAAGCATCTCCAGCATGGGAGTCGCATAGGGCTGAACGATGATATTAGTTTTAGTAATTAAATAGATTTGAAATTTGTAAAGTGTAATTGACATTTGATGATAAATAAAAGTTGTTGTTTATTTATAAGTAAAGTGTTGCTATCTTTTGTCAATCGTTTACTATCATTTCAATTTGCAAGTTTTGACTTCCAGAATAATTATGTTATGGTATATCGTATTATTCAAATTCTCCACAGTCGGTCATATGTTGGAAGTAGATATGAATAAAGACTTTCATGAGTTGGCTTGTAGATGTCTAAAATGTTGCACATAGCAAAGTGTTGCTACAACACTCATTAGTGCTCATAAGTTCTGAGTATTGGATTCAACCCACGCTCACTTGTATCACTTCATGGAATTTATCTCGAGTGATCGTGAGACGGTAATATCATATAAGTCTTCAAACCTAGAGATATGAGTTGTTGCCTATGAGTTGGTTATACATTGACGGGTTTTTGGCACTATAACACAACAAAGTTTGACGAATCTACACATTTAGTCACTCAAGTTATTTTCTTGCGCAATAGACCATTGATGTTAACTTTTACCTATCAATTACCTCATTATATAACCTACTACAGTTAGAGCCGGTAACTTGTATGATGTGGCATTTTTAATTCGATTTCTTTATATTTTTTTTTATTGACATGGCATTTAATTGGAGCCATCCATTTCAGTTTGGGAAAAAAATGTGTTTCTTCTCAAGACCCACCGACACCAATGGTATCTTCATTTCTCCACATCAAGACACACCATTTTCTCCGGTGAAGGTTGAAACCTATGCAAAACACCTTCAAAGAAGAAAGTTGTGTTGGTAAAGCTCGTCAAGTGTAGTCCTAGTGAAGCATGTGCAGTCTCCGGCCACCGTTGGTTAAATGTATGTTGGGCTGTTACTGACAAGCAAAACATGTATTTATTTGGTCATAGAAATTGTAGCCACCGCCACCATGGATATTGGGAAGAGACCGTTTCCTTCCGATGATTCACCTTCCCAAAATAATCGGAAATATCTCAATCGACACTATCAAAAGATTTAGTGAAACCAATCATTCATCATCGAAAGAAAATTTCAGTTCATCATTCAAACCATGGATTTGAACAACGAACTCGAAAAAATATTCACCTACTTAAAATTCAAAATCGTACCCGTCTGATGGTTTTTAGATCAAAGACGAGATTCAAAGTATAAAAAAAACCCAAACATACCTTTCAACAAACAACTTATAACAAGATTCGAGAATCGAACTGCAATTTGGGAAAAGAAGCACAAATTTGAACTGCAATATAACAAGATTCGAGATTCGAAGTTCACATGGGCATCAATTTCAATTTCACATACCGAGATGAAGGGTAAAGTGTTCATTTTACATTCGAACTTCACATTTTTCTATACCTAGAAGTGGTGGAGAGTGTTGGAGGTGAGGCGTTGTAGGGAGGTGGTGTTGCCAAAGATGAGGTGTCACCGGAGTTGGTGTCGTCGGAAGCGAGGGGTCGCATGAGGTGGAGAGCGACAACGGGAACGAACAAACAGATTTTTGTGGCAGAAGGCAGCGAAGTGTTTTTTTTATATATTATGATTGTGAGTTAAAGAAAAAGGAAAAATTAAAAAAAAATCATCTAGATTATAATCCAACCTGTAAACCGGATAAAATTTGGTTTGAGCCCTTAATTAGACGGTCATTGTTAACTTTAGTGACTAATTATGCACAAAAAACACTTAAGTGACTAAATGTGTAAAGTGGCCAAACTTCCTTGTGCTACAATGCCAAAAACCCTACATTTATTGTACGAAAATGCATTGCTAACTCGATGTTATAAAATGTACCTTTGTGTATGACTCAACAAGTAGTAGAACAAGCATATGAGTCGAAGTTTATTTGTTCCTTCTTGGATTAGAAGTGATATCTGGGCCCCTCGATGATTTTGTGTTGACCTATGTACCGGGACTCGGTAAGAACTAAACTGATGTGTCTGATTAAGTTCTATGTCAAACAAATCGAAAATCGGGAACCAAATTGTTGGACAATAAGTAAGACAATGTTCCATGTATTTGTCCGGCTGATATCTAGAATAGAGGATTATATGATCACTAATCTTAAATAGCATATTAACATCATCTCAGTTCCGCGAGACCATGAAAGAGTTACGATTGCTGATCGGTTCCTGAAAGTCATTCTTGCAGTTATAGTTATTCGACTTATCCAAGTGGGAGACTGTTGGATTATGTGTCTAAGTTCATAACTATTTCTGGAATGTACTTGACCCGGTTGGCATGGTCCATTTGGGTTGCATGGCGTTGCAACACTTGGATAGACTGAATGAGAGAAAGGATACTTAAGGTTTATTAATATATTATAAGTTCTAATACATTAATAATATTATTTAATTGGTATTGATCAAAGAATTAATTTGGAATTAATTAAGTGATCAAAAGGAGACTAAATTAAATATATAGGTTTGATTGTGTAAATCATCTATACTTGTATAGTGGACTAATGATCCATGGTTTATATGAATTGGGTTAAACCCATAAGGTGCTCCACGGATAGTCCATGGAGGTTACAAACCGATGGATCATGGAATATGGAAACCCATGCACATTAGGGTTTAGATGGAGTAACCCTACTTGTGACACAACTATATAAGAACCCCATGACTAGATAAATCGGACTACTAAGTAGAGAACTAGAGGGCTTGCCGATTTTGAGTGATAAGTGGACTTCTCTCAAGGTTATTCCAAGTGTTGTGGTGTTGTGTGAGACATTTGAGGCATCACACTTGAGGTGCTAGGCTTACAAGGTTCTCAAGTAATCCAAGCAACAAGAAAGCTATGTTTTCTTACTATCTTTATGATTCATGTTCCCCTTGCTATGCTAGATAGGTTAAGAACCTTGGAAAATCAAATTTGCATGTATCTTAGTAAAACATAGATCCAAGGTTTCTAGGATTGCATGTAAACCTTAGGAGTGTTAGAATGCTCAAAACCCTTTAGGTTTTGGACATGCAACTCTCTTATTTCGATAACCATTATTAATAATACAATTATTGTAGTTTTTGCAGAATAAAACTTCTGAAAAACTTAAATTGAAAATGAACAAAATAGTTAACGTGATTCAGTCAGTGTCATCTACATCCACATACGAACGGGAGAAAGATTAATTTTTAAAAACTTCTATGACACTAGTACGAAACTTGGATTTACTACGGCAAGAACCGATGATTAAAGACATTTTGTGCCATTTTTTTTCATTAAACGTGTAATGAAAGGTCGCACCATTGATGATAAGTTATACTATAGGTTAATTTTGGTGAGTATATCCGATGAAAACCTGTTGTTAAATGTCAAACATGTTATTATATGGTAGGGTGTGTTTGGACATGTATCTATCTTATTTTGATAACCGTTATTTATAATACACTTATTGTGATGTGTTTTTTTTCCTATAGAGTAATAAATGTTTACTAATAGTCAGCATTTATAAATATTATCATAGTCATTGTTGACTATTAGATACACAAATATAATTAAGCTATAGGATAAGTTATATTTACTAACATGTTTAATTCTTTCTCGTTACTATTGTTTACATACACAAACAAATAAAAATTAAAGTTGTCATAAAAAATGTTTTATACTCACGTCTTATTTATTTTATTATGATTATTAATAATTTTTAGTGACATGTTTAATATTATGTCATGAATATTGTGTATATTTACTTACTAACAAACAATTAAACGATGACCATAAAATACATATAGTCATGTTTAATATTATATCATGAATAATTTTGTAAATGGCGGGTTAGGTGGCCGTATATGTGCTAGGGGACAATAACTGCCTATGATTTTTGTTTGACAGTCGAATTAGGCGAAACTAATCAATGACGGTTAGCATCAGTCTAGACAGGCCTCGACAGCCAAAATTTTAAATTTTTATAAATTTCAAATATTACACCAAAAAAATTAAAATTCCAAATTTTAAATAACAAACGTTTTAAATTTGAAATAACACTCCTATATTTTCAAATTTTCAATTTTGAAATTTTAATATTTAAGATTGTCAAATATATATTTTTTAAAATACAATATTTTTTGAATAAATTCTATATATTGTATCAAAATAGGTAAATAATCATAAAAATTATCATATTTATTAATTGTTAAGGATATAAATAATATTTATTATTTAAAAAACAAATTCTAATACAATCAAGAGTCCCGCCTTGGCGCCAATTAATATCCAACTAGACCTATTAGGTGCTTACCGCTTGTCAATTGTCCAACTCCCGTCTTAAAACCTTAGGAGTGATAAATGGTTTCATATAATCATCTTTATAAACATTTATGTATCCATTGTCGTCTTTTGGAGACACAAATATAATTAAACTATCAATATAAGTTATATTTAATAAATGTTTAATATTTTCTCATTACTAATTTTTATCGACACCAACTAATAAAAATTGAAGTTCTCAACAATAATGATATGCACTCATGTCTTATTTATTTTATTATGATTATTGATAATTTTTTGTGACATGTTTAATATTATATCATGAATATTGTGTACGCTTACTCACTCAAAACCAATTAAACGGTGACTATTAAATACATATAGAGATGTGTTTTTTTCAAATAGAGTGATAAATATAGTCACCGTTTATAAATATTATTGCGATCATTGTTGACTTTTAGAGGCATAAATGTAGTTAAACTATCAACATAAGTTATCTTTAGTAACATGTTTAATGTTTTCTCATTACTATTGTTAACGTACACCAATGAGTTTATCCCAAAATTAATACGGGTTTTATTATTATTATTGTAGAATAGTTTATTTTATTTTATTTACACATATTGACCACCTTTCATCACTATGATGAGTAAAAATAGAAATTTAAAATATACTGTAATTGGTTCAATTCAATTGATATTACAACCATTAATATTATAATATATAAATCTTAGTAATCATCGTACAACGAATGAGAAGGCAAACAGACAACAAGTTACACCGCTAAACCTTTTTGTATAGTAAAGTCAATTCTTTTGAAGACTACATCCATAGATCTACGAGATATAACATTGATATGCACGATTCTTTGTACTCTATTAAGAAGCTTCACCGTATCCGGCACAAGGAAACCAAACGTATCAAATGAAAATGGTATGAACTTATGTTGATTTTCCAGGCACGATTTCTCATGTTTGGTGACCTTACATGTAGCAGCTTTTAATCCAGTTTTTCCTGTCGTGAAACCCCTGACCCACAAACCTATGGGAGGGGATACCCCCGTAAGGCCCACACATGTGTGTTTCCCTACAGCCCATCCAAAAATCAAAACATCAGTCGATATAAGGGTTGACCTTCCTTCTGTCAGGTCAGTTAAGAAATTCAGAGGAGCTTCTTTCTTGGCGGAAACCTCGAAACGCTTAAATATGTCGACCAAAACGTCCCTAACCATATCATTCCTATATTTGAACCCCGAGAGTTCTTTGCCATGAACTATATGCTCTCCAAAAGAGTCCAAACATGCCTTATGGCACACCAGAAATATCTCGTCAGCTAGGAATATTGGAATAAGGAGTCAATATTTGAGTATGGTACGATACTCCACAGGGCACATATGTTGGCCAAGCCTATCTATAGGGATAGCTAGAAGAAAATCTTGAGCATGTGGTATACGTAAACATTAGTAAACCACTTGATGCTGAGCCGTCATGTTGAAATACACTTCCATATCTTGGACAATTCTACTAAAAAAAGCACTCGCTAGTGTATTGTGGGGTTTAGGGGGGCGATGTCCTTAGTAATAAAACTGCTATGGTCAATGTCCGAAAATTTGTTATGAAGAGAAGCTAAGGAACAAGCATAATCAAAACCAATACCATATATGCTGCTATCCCGTAAGATATGGTCTTGCAATACCCAAGATTGGTTCCTTAGGGCAACAAAAGAATATGAGGTAGCCTCTACTGCCGAGTATAAACCAAAGACACCAAGCCTAATGTGTAGGGAAGCAATTCGCCACTAAATGTCGCTAAATAAAGGGCCACTATAAACCACAATTTCCTCAATCGTCCCGCGCAACCCGTTGTTAAAGAACAACGCCACCGCATCCATGTGAATGGGTTGACACGTCCTCATCCTAAAAACAAATTTAGCAATACCCATACAAGACTAAAGTAGAAGGATCTCACTCTGTGGGTCAGACAATTGTGGGAGAAGGCGCATCAAATTCACATCATTTTTAGCTCTGTTTATGGCTAAGCTGCTAATGAAACTAGCATCTCTACTAACAACTCCCGCGATAAGTTTCAACCCAAATAGCGGCCTCCCGATGCCAACTGGGAATAGCCCCTCACACAACTTCCTACTATCACATGAAGGCCAAAAGATCATAGTTTTCTTGATATTCATTTGAAGGCCTAATTTTGTCCCAATAACCTTTATCATGTCTAACGCTTTGGCCACCTCCTCCGAGTCTCCAATAAGTGTGCCATCATCAAGGTACCATGCATGGAGAAGAAGCTTGAAATTGTCTCTACTATTATGCAAGAGCAGGTGCAACACAAGGGCAACTAGAAGTGGTCCTAATGGGTGTCCTTGCTGAACTCCAGTAGTTAACCAGATATGTGTGTTTCCTAGATACAACCTTGCTTCTTGACCATCTAGAAATTCTACCCACAAGGATATAGAAGGCCACCTCAGTCTGACCTCATGAAGTAATGCGGTTCTCTCAACAAGGTTAAAGGAATTCTAGAAGTCTATGGTAAACATGGAAAGCAACCCGTCATTATGACGCTCATTCAACACCCTGTTGGTTCTATGTAATACGGATTCAGAGCTGCCTGACACGCTGACCCTGAACTAAAAATCATTTAGATATTTGATCATTTCTTTACCAACACCTTTCATGTCCACCTTGGAAACCAAACTTCTCTGTATAGTTCCTACTGAAATATGTCATATTCCCTTGTCAGGTTTTAAGAGCAGTGTAAGAGGAGGACAGGAAACAAATTCTGCCAAACTCGAAGGGCATCTTCCCCATAACTATAAATTACTCACACATGTAATAGCACATAGGATTTCATTGCTTATAGTTGAACCTTCTCCATAAAAAGAATCTAAAATGTGTTGAGCTCTCGACCCATATCTCCCACATGAGGTTCCTTTAGGGAATGACTTAATTCCCCCAAGGACATTGTCAATATCCACTACCAGGGTAAGTACTTAACATATGGTACTCGACATGGATGGTGGTGGCTTGTGTGGATGCTTATCCTCCGATGCCTTTGTGGTATCATCTTCGTATGGATTAACCCCCAAGAAACATAATACTTTCACTATTATAGTGAATTGCCCATGCGCAACCTTATGAAGAAATGATTTAATGTTGGTGTCGCCCTATGTTCTATCCTCCTGAATGTAGTCTTCTATTTTGCCTTGTTGATCCATCCTTGCATTGTCAACCAAGTTTTTAACAAGCTTGGCTATATCATCTTCTATACCCCAAGTAGATAATGTGCTTAGGACATTACGATGTTGCAAGGACTTCCTGTTCCTAAAACTACTTTCTTGCCTATTCTTGGGCCTGAACACCGAAAGAGTACACCTAGGAAGAGTTAACAATGTAACCCATCCTTCAATGGCATGTAGGTTCAGACAATCGCCACATATATATTGACAGGACCATCCGTGGTCCAAAGAGGTAGCCTTTCGCAACACATCTCTACGCTCATCCATAGGGAGATGCATTCTCTTGATATGAGAAATCATACAAGAAATCCCCTTACCGCCTACTTCACCATTCGGGCAGCAATGAAACCCCTGAAAAGAACACGGCCAAGTTCCACTCGCACATATATGAGTGGACGCCATAAACACACAAACAAATCTTATAAAGCCTAAAGGGGAGGCTAGGAATGAGAAGCAAAAAACCAAAGTAAAATGTGTCAATGCAACAAAAGGTTGGATTGCATGAGGAAAAACAACACCCAAAAGAGACTCTACATCTTCTTGAGTCCTAAAATGCCTGCAACACTTGAAAAACTCATTTAGATATTTTATAGAACACCTGGCTGGTAGAAAAAAAGTGTTTGATTTGCACCAATGAAGTTTGAGAATTAAACCCATGTATGATCTTCAATCTTGATGATTACATAGGAGGAATTTCGATTTTAAGAGAAGATGATTCTGATTTTTTTACTCAAAATGAAGGAGTGAAAAAAGGACTCCCATGGTTTACATGTTTAACTTGGAAACAGATTGTAGAAAAAATTAATGGTGGCGATGGGTTAATTGAGAAGTCAAACTTGATTTTGGAAGTGGTGTTTGTTGTTTGCTTATTTTTCGCTCATTGAAGGAATACCTTTTGTGGGAAAATTGGATAAATTATTCTTGATTATCATCTAAAAGGGGAAACGTACAACAACAATAAATATACAAACATTGGTCGACAACAGTCAAAATCCAAAACAGAAATCCCCAAATTCTGAAGGGTTCGACCAAGTAATAATAATTGTGAATTTATTACATCAAAAACATACATACAATGATACAAACCAAGTAAACTAAATTCTATTTCCTTTATTAGGTGTACTGTTGTTTTTAGTTGTTACATTCCTTATCTTGGTTGCTAGACAATAACTATTGGGTTGTTTTTCCTTAGACTTTTGAACTTCATTATTTAGTTCAAGTAAATGTACAGTCGGATTCTATAAACATAACGTAAATTATAATAGGTGTTAAACATGCATTAAAGCAAACATACACAATTAATGTATGTAACTAATTAATAAAATCGTTTTAAAAAAATTATAAGGTTTAATTCATGAATATAAATATTAATATAACTGATGAAACTAAAGTACCTTAGGATCACAGTATACAATTACAGTAAAAATCACACATAAAGGTTACACCTCGCTTGAGCTCTAAAAACAAAAGACACCCTCTTGCTTACTAACTGCTCCAAAGGATGGGCACTCAACCTCACAATGATTTCTCACTTGAAATTAATGTGTACACACACTCGCAAAGAATAATGAATGGGGGTTATGAGCCTATTTATAGGAATGCATGGGTACCCCTAATGCTGATTGGTCAGACTAATCCATAATTAGCCCATAAAGGGGATGCCCTAATTTGCAGCGAATCATAAAATGTCAGGCGTGCACTTGTAGAATATATAACCTCATGAGCATCCTTCGTATGCATCATATATGAGCATTGTCCATGAGCATCTTCCATGAGAGTCATCAATGAGCATATCCCATGAGCATTCTTGATGAGCATCTTCCCTGAGCATCATCGGTCAGCATCAACAAGTCATGAGTATCCTCCATGAGCAATGTTAATGAGCATCTTCCATGAGAATTATTGATGAGCATCTTCAACTAATGAGCATCATCCTTATTTATCTTCAATAGTGAGTATCCATGATGCTCACTTATGATTTTTTATGCTTACTTGTAATTCCCGATACTCACTTGTGATTGATCAAGTGTTCACACCCCAATAATATCCTAATTGAAGGCTTAAGCAACTTCATAGGCCATTCAAATCCTTCATAATTCCTCAATCTTACACTCTGAAGCTATGCCTATCTTCTACTTTTTAGTTGTAAACACCTTAGTTCATTCATTTGCACCATACTAAGGATGTTCTTTAACTTAGCAGCCCCTTGTTTCATTACATTAAACGCTACGGTCAGCCACATCTTATTCACATTGGTCTTTTGCATGTTGGAACCACCAATCAACACGACATCAATATTCAACACAAGGATGATATAGGTGGAACTTAACTTCTTTCAGTAACAACCATGATCAACCTCATATCTTATGAACTCACTGCACTTCAT
This sequence comes from Lactuca sativa, assembly GCF_002870075.4. Taxonomy (NCBI): domain Eukaryota; kingdom Viridiplantae; phylum Streptophyta; class Magnoliopsida; order Asterales; family Asteraceae; genus Lactuca; species Lactuca sativa. Next base: position 125,521,980 of record NC_056625.2, on the reverse strand, counting down.
GAAGTTATCAAACATTAAGTACCATTACTTAGAACTTTATTTCATGCCATACAAATTTTCCTCTTTCTTGAACACCAGATTTTTCTTACTAGTTGTAAAAGCACTTTTTTCTTGTGCATTCCAAATGTCTCCTTCCAGGTTATCATAAAGGAGACCAATTCAATTCACATCTAGTTACTATATATGAAGATTATTAGAGGCCACCACATTGAAGATGGAAGTGATTGTAGTCATCTTCATAATTGGAGAATCATCGTCTACTAATCTTCCCTTGCAAGTTTTACGTCCATTTATCTCATCCTTAACTTGAAATATCTAACTATTATGAAGTCCGCTCAACCCGTCATCCATAGCCCTCTCCCACTGTGTGGAGTTCATCCACAAGGCCACTAGTTTTGACCAATTCTCACATATCAAAAAGTCATTAGCTAATGGAGAACACCTCACTAAAGTAATTTGCTTAGTGGATCTTTAGATAATAAGAAGTTTGATCTTTGAAACACTTACAACTCCATCCTCATAACTATTATCACCTATCTTTTGACCAATGATAAGTCCTACATAATTTCAGGATCATCCCACTAATGAAATTGAGTTAGGACTATCAACAACAAAATGAACTGAGATTGACTTCCCAAACTTAATCAGATTGCCTAAATTCCCAAAAGTGACTTTCTTCTATCTGCCAATAGGACATGGATTGATGCATCTACCACAATCTTTGGATCTTGAATTCTCCTTTTGGATAGAAGCTTCCTCATTCACGCGTCACTCATATGAGAAAATATTTAGTGGCATAGAGTGGATGTCTGAACTCCTTCAACACCGCTTGCTTCATTTTCATAAACCTCCACCATATTTAGTATACCATGTTTCTCAACCTTAGTAACGATTAAGTTTACTTTCTTCATTTTCTGCTTGTGATCACCAAATATAACATGGTTACTTTCTTTATCAAGATACCCAACTGATATCAACATCCTCTTTAAAGCTAGAATAAACTTGACATTCTTCAAAGTCCAATATGTACCGAGAATCATCTTGAGAACCACATCTCCGGCACACATGATATTGATATACTTCTTATCTGCTAGTCTGACCTTCCCTTGGTAATGCCTGAAGTTCTACATGCATTCTCTAGCATGATTAGCATGAAATGACGCAACAAAATCAAAGACCCAAGATTCTATTAACTTCTCAACAAAACAAATGAGTGTGTCACCTTTAAAATCTTCTGCCATATTCATCTCCTTTGGATTTTATCTGTAATGAGCTTTGGGCACTGATTTTTGAAATGACCATTATCATTACAATTCTAACATGTAACATCCATATTGTTGTTCTCTCCACCTCTCCATCTCGACTTTGATCTTCCACTACCCAAACACTTACCATTGGACTCCCTCCATATGCCTTCGATACTCATAATAATATTGGAAGCTTCTCTAGCACTTTGTCTGCGTACATCCTAACCAAGGATTAAATCACGATTTCCTTTGAACGTCAGCTTTGCACCCCAAACTCAGTTACTAACCATTTTCATTGTACCATACCAACTATCAGGCAAGGATGATAATAGTAGCAATGTCGTGAATTCGTTTTCAAATTTAATCTCAACTAACATCGTCCTTGATAGAATTGATTTAAATTCATTAACGTGATCAGTGACTAAGCCACCCTCCTTCATCTTTAGATTTACCAATTATCAAATCAAGTGAACCTTAATTGTTTCAGAAGGTTTTTTGCACATACTAGATAGCTCCATGATCAACTCATGAGTAGTATTCACATTGACAATGTTGTAAGCTACATTATTTACCAAGGATAATATCAACACACCAAGTGCCTTCCGATTTAACAAAACCCAACCCTCGTACTTCATTTCATCAAGTTTACTTTAGGACAGTGGTTCATGTAAATTATTCTGGTAGAGGTACACTTCAATATTCATTTTCCATAAACCGATATCTTTTCCATTGAACTTGTCAATCTTAACTCAATCATTTTCATCCATAACTTTGATACCATTTTGTTGGGAGACAACAAAACACGTTAAGCATTCTGAAATATGTCAAACAAACTTTAGTGAAACTGTAAAATAAAATTTTTGAGCTACATCCACATGCGAACAAGTGTGAAATGAATTTATCAAAGTTCTAAGAAAAATTACAATCACATACAAAGGTTACGCCTCATTTGAGCTCTTAAAACAAATGAAACTCTCTTGCTTACTAACTGCTCAGAAGGATGTGCACTAAACCTGACCATGATTGCTCTATTGAAACTACTGTGTACATCCACTCGCAAAGAATAATGAATGCGGATATGATCCTATTTATAAGAAAGCATGGAAATCCCTAATTCTGATCGGCTAGATACATCTATAATTAGCCCATAAACGTGATGCCCTAATTTTCAATCAATCACAAAATGTCATGTGGGCGCTTTTGGAATCTTCGACCTCAAGAGCATCAACGGTGAGCATCAACCATGACCATCATCAACTAATGAGCATCCTCAACGAGCATCTTCATTAAGCATCGTCATTGAACATCTTCCATAAGCATCCTCCTTGAGCATCTTCAAAAATGAGCATCCACGATGCTCACCTTTAATCCCTAATGCTCACTCATGATTTTTGATGCTCACTTGTGATCCTTGATGGTTACTTGTGGTTGCTAATGCTCGCTTGTTTTTCTTGATGCTAGCTTGTGATTCCTGATGCCTGCTTGTGATGGATCAAGTCTTCACACCCAAAAAAGTGTATTTACATGCGAAAACATGTATGTGACATTTGGTTATTTGTTTGCACATCGTTATGTATAGATATTCACCTAATATACATAAAATCAATGGCCATAAATATTTTATTAAAAAGAGGTAATTTTTTATTACATATTAAACTAATAATAATATCTAATAATTATTTCACCATTAAAAACCTATTCATCAAAAGTGTTATTTATCGTCGCCGCCTTGCGCGGGCACACATACACAGACACACACACACACACACACACACATATATATATATATATATATATATATATAGCATTCGTAAAATTCTTGAAAATTTTAAAATTTTAAAATTAACCCCAAACCGTCATTGTTTACAAATTGTTTTCAAAATAAGTTTCACATCAGAGAAATCCCAAAATCGTAAAACAAAATACGAGGTGGTGCATGATCACGCCTTCGCCTTCCCGCGGTCGTCTGAAGTACCTGAAAGATAATCCAAAAACTGTAAGCCAAAGCTTAGTGATTTCCCCCATAATACTGATACATACCAAATATAATAACAACATGCAATGGGTCCAAAGCTTAACAGACTAGATTACCCCTGAGCCCACAACATAAGCCTAGCTTGCCCTCGGCCCATAGCTTATGTCTGGCTTGCTCCCCACCCTGATCAGTTCTTGGACTGAATATCATTATGTCCTCAGTACGAGTCTGGCACGCGCTTCCCAAATCTCAACTCATATCTGGAATGCTCATGAGTCCTCTGTATGAGTCTGGCATGCGCTCCCTAGCCCTCAACTTATATATGGCATGTACTCCAGGGTTTATTGGCTACAACACAGAGTAGTACAACCTCAACCCAACCCACACAATATGTCGACATATAAAAAATAATATCATATACAGATAAACATATAGTATCACATGTAGTCCTATAGATCTACCAAACTAGCATATCAAGACTAGCATGCATATCTATACTACACTCAGCATATCAACAGTGTCAGGTTATCAAACCAATGGGCTGACCTTGGTGCCTTTGACCCGAAAGTACAGTTAGGAAAACTCACCTCACAAGTAGCAGAACTGATAAGACCTAACTCCAAATCTCAGCTCCCGACTCAAAGCCTACAAACATCATGACCAACCCATCAAAATCTCAAAATACCCAAAATGCCCACAAAAGTCTAACTTGGTCAACCATGGTCAAAGTCAAATTCAACGGTCATGGTCAACAATCTATGTTGACCCAACTCGTCGAGTGCACCTCTTGAACTCGTCAAGTTCTACAGTACTCATATAGTCGGGACAAACCCCAGCCAACTCGCCGGGTTTCCTAGACAACTCGCTAACCTTTCCCCAGTTTAACACATACAACTAATTCTTCAATTCTAGGGACTCTAAGGCTCAGATCTAAACTCCAAATGCATCTAAAAGGATAAAGTTTCCAACTTTATCCATTAGGCTACTCCAAATGCTAAAAAAACCCTTCCACATAACTTGAAAACTCAAAGGCTTAACCATTAAGCACAAAATCCTTGAGATTTGGAACCCAACTTTTGCAGAAGAGATTCTAGCCTCAAAGATGTCCCAAAGGTGGGTGCCTTATAGACATGCATGTCCAATGCATGTCTTAATCCAATATTGGGTCAAAAAGGGGAAACATGACCTAAAATCCATGCATGGCATCAAAGCTTGACTAAAGACCAGATCTAACCCATTCTAAGGTCATCTTGACTTGGAGATTCATAAAGTTGCAAAATTTATGAAGTCCATCCATTGCAACATCCAAGTATAAGGAGAAAAGGGGACAAAACTCAAGATCTAGCAACAATGATAGATAAAAATCATATTTGAATACTCAAGAGATTGCCAAACATAAGAGATTTGAATACTCATTGCCTCCTTCTCTCAATCTTCTCCTTCTTTTGCTCCAAAATGTCACACTAACTTACAATATGAGATGTAATGAAGATTAGGTTTCACAAAGGCGATATTAGGGTTTGGAGGCTGATAAAAGATCAGCCTCAAGGAATTAAGGGGGCTATAGAGGGTGAAAACCCTAAAATTTAGGATTTATCAACCAGATGACAACTCATCGAGTTTTCCTAACAAACTCATCGAGTTGGTCCAAAAGGATGTGCAACCCAAAAGCCTTCAACATGTCGAGTTGAGGCCATCAGCTCGACGAGTTCAAAGGAAAACTTGCCTTTAAGGAATAAATCTCATACCTGGAAATCGAGATGTTATGGCTCTCCCCCACTTGGACTAGGCTTCGTCCTCGAAGCTTGCTGCGGTGAACAAATCTAGATAGTGCTCCCACATCTCAGCCTCCGGCTCCCAGGTCCACTCAGATCCCCTCCGATGCTGCCAGTGTAACTTTACCAAAGGTATATCCTTGCTAAGTAGAACCTTTACCTTCCTTTACAAAATAGCTTCCGACCTCTCGACATAGTTCAGGCGCTCATCAAACTTCATATCACCCAATGATACCACTACATCCTCATCCAATACGCACTTCCACAACTACGAAACGTGGAAACTGCTATGAGTCTGACTGAGCTCCTCCGGAAGATCCAATCTACAAGCATCCTTGCCAACCCTGGAAACAATCCAGAATGGTGCAATAAATTGGGGGCCCAACTTCCCCCTCTTCCTGAAGTGAATCACACCTTTCCAAGGTAAGAACTTCAGCAACAACATGTCACCGACCTGAAACTCCAACTCAAATTGATGTCGGTCGGCATAGCTCTTCTACCGACTCTGAGTGGTCTAAAATCTCTGCCTGATCTGTCGGATCATATCTATAATCTGCAAAACCACCTCGGCCCGATCCATGAACCAGGGACCAACATCGCCCCAAAATACTAAGGTGTGACATCTCCGCTCATACAAAAGCTCAAAAGGCAGAGCACCAATGTTGGAGTGGAAGCTGTTGTTATAGGAGAACTCTGCAAGCGGTAGGTAGGAGTCCCAGCTCCCACCAAAATCAATAACGCATGCTCACAACATATCCTCGAAAGTCTGAATGGTCTACTCACTTTGGTCGTCGGTCTGCATTTGATAAGTTGTGCTGAAGTGTAGCCTCGTGCTCAGTTCCTCATGGAACTTCTGCAAAAATCGGGAGGTGAACCGAACATCACGGTCTGAAACAATAGAGGCTGGAACACCATTGTGAGCGAAGATCTCATGAATACATACATATGTCAACTTCTCGGCCGACGAGCTCTCTCAAATTGCTAGAAAGTGGGCACTCTTGGTACGTGGGATATTTCATCTCATGCAACTTTAGTTGCCACGAAGCATAAGCTATCACCCATCCTCTTTTCATGAGGACTGCTCCCAAGCTGGTGATGGATCCATCATAGAAAACCACAAAATCCTCAACTACCTCTGGGAGGGTCAAAACTAGGGCCTCATAAAGTCTCTGCTGAAGGGTCTCAAATGTTGACTGCTACTTATGGCCCCACCGGAAATCCACCCCCTGCCTCTTCAGACGAGTGAGGGGTACTACAATCTTGTATAAATCCTGAATAAATCTCTGGTAGTACCTTGCCAAACCCAGTAAAATCCTGGTATCCGATGGAGATTTCGGAAACTCCCACTGCATCCCTGCGTTGAGTTTGGTCGGATCAACCAAAATCCCATCCTGGTTAACGAGGTGTCCAAGGAACTGAACCTCTCACAACCAAAACTCACATTTCGAGAACTTAGCATAAAGTCGTTCTCACCTCAAAACCCCTAGAAGCTCACGAAGATGGTCCTCCTGTTGCTCTCTAAACTTGGAATACACCAAGATATCATTAACAAACATGATAACCAAACGATCTAGCATTGAACTGCATAGTCGATTCATCAAGTCCATAAATATTGTAGGTGTATTGGTGAGCACGAATAGCATCATCATGAACTCGTAATGCCCATAACGATTCTGGAATGCCGTATTCTCCACGTCCTCCTCTATCACCATGACCTGATGGTACCCATACCTCAGGTCCGTGTTGGACAACCAAGATGCTACCCGGAGCGTATCAAAGAGGTCTTCAATCCGTGGAAGGGGATAATGGTTCTTCACCATTAACTTGTTCAGCTCCTTATAATCGATGCACATCTGGTGCAAACCATCCTTCTTCCTGACAAATAGAATTGACGCTCCCCATGGAGAACTGCTCGAACGGATGAACTGCTTGCCTAGCAGCTCTTGCAGCTGAGATAACAGCTTCTACATCTCAGGCAGTGCCAATCGGTATGGCGCCTTGGCAATAGGGATTGCACCTAGCACACCCGGTAACTCCTCTAGGAATACATTAGCGAATTTTCAGACAACTGGAACATCAACAATCGAAAATTGATAACCAACCTGCATATCCATCACATAAGCCAAATAAATTACACACCCGTGTTGAATATACTACCAAGCCATGGCTGCCGAACAAAACCATAAACTCAACATGGTTCTCTCTACATAAATAACCAGTTCTCCCCCACTTGGGGTTCGAACTACCACGTGTTGACCCTCGCTATCGATTATGGCACCAAAAAGGCTCAACCAATCTATACACACTATTATATAGACATCCCCCATAGGAATAGGAATTAAATCGACCGGGAGGGATACTCTCAAGATCTCCATAATGCAACCCTAATAAACCGAAGTAGCAAAACCCTGTTTTGGTTGGTGAAAGAAAATCGCAACGGACACTCCAACTCCCCTATGGACAAAGCAAACTCCCTACTAAAAGACCGAGAGAAAAAAGACTGTTTCGCACTCGATTCAAACAAAACAAGAGCAGGAAAGGATTTCACTTACAACGTACCTAACAAATGTACAAACGTATAAGCATAAAACAAACAAAATCAATAAGATAAGGGATAGAAACATACCAGTCACAACATTTGGTGCTGCCCTGGCCTCCTTGGGAGTATGTTGGTAAGAGCGACCTCGAGCCCTCGGGGGCTCCGCCCTGCCCGGGCTCCCATCAATGATCCTCAAAGTAAACAGTACTAGAGCTTGCGTCGGCCTAACAGCGAGCGATGGACAGTTGGCCTTCACATGGCCAACCTGGTCGCAATGATAGAAAATCTTGGAACGGAGTGTTGGAACCTATTGGCTGCAATCCATCGCCATATGAACATGTCGACCACAATTGTGGGACCCAGACGATGATCGACAAGCACCCTCGTGCGCCTTGATGCACCTCTGGAAAGTGAAACCCTTTCGACCCCCATATTTGACATCAGCGGTCTTAAACCGCTATGGCGCAGGCTGCGGCCGACCTCTGCTCTCTCTTCTGCAGATCAATCTAAACTCACGCCTGGCGGCCCCTTGCATCTCCAATAATGTACTATAGTTCTGAGTAGAAACAAACTGCCTTATGTCCTTCTTGAGCATGCTCAAGTAACGGGTCATCTGAGCCTGCTCAGATGTAGCAAGCTTAGGGCAAAACATAGCTCTCCCCATAAACATCTTGGTGATCTCTGTCACCATCTTAGAACCCTGTCTTAAATCCAGATACTCATGCGCTAACCTCTCCGCTCCACCAGCGGAACATATCGGGAGTGAAATATCTCAGAAAACTGCTTCACAGTAGCCCTCTGCTCATTGGAATAAGAATGAGTAGCGAGCCTCCACCAAATCTTCGCTCCAGACCTCAGATAGGTTTAGAGCGCACCTGACCTTCTGGTCAACAGGGCCTGAACAAGTGAAGAAACATCCCTCAACATCAGATAGCCACCTCATGGCTATGATCAGTTCCTAGACTCCATCGAAAGTCAGGGTCTTCGAATTATTGAAGTCCCGATACTAAATGACCTGCCCTGTCCTAACACTTGCACCAGCCAGAGTTGCGGAGGCTATAACAGCAGCCGTCTCTATAATGGCTGCATAGAGATCATCAAAGAATTCCATCATCGCGGTCTTGATAGATCCGAACATCTCCGGAATCTATCCCTGGACAATAGCAACCACCTCTTCACGGATGATCTCCCTAACACAGTCCTTTGACAATGATGGCCCATGCTGACAGCCAGCTCCTAATTTTGACCCGGATTCGATCTCAACTTGTATCGTAGTCACCATACTGAATAAACACCAGAAGAAATTAGATAAACCACATATCATAAAGGGGAACCAACTCCCAACGAAACCCAACGGATTGTGACTTCCATGCTACGTGTACGGGTCATGTGCTTTCAGTCGTACGGGCCCATACTACCTTGCACACCCACTCGTATTTGTCTCAAGGATTATTAAAACGCCCCAACAACACTCATAAGCAAATACAAACAATCAATACTCACTCCCTAATGGAAAGGCTAAACATCTCACGACTGGCTGGCTGACCCCACACGACTCATCCACAAAACTTCCACCAACCGTGGAGCACTCGTGTACGCTAGCCATACATAACACTTTACCTTATAAACATTCGAAAACTTGATCCTATCCTAAACCCTTCATCAAGCAAGAACAGGAAATAAGGCCAAACCAAAAATTCTCAGGCTATAAGATATTTGTTATATATAACCATGATGCATTTAAACTTGAAATATGATACATAGAGTTATATGCCCACAAACATAAACAAATGTTCATAAAAGCTATATATCACTTACAATACCATATGCTTTCTCTCTCTCTCTCTCTCCACATATTGAGTTGTAACTTGAGAATAAAGCATTAGGTAAGTTTACATATACATGGACTTAATCAGAAAGGTTAATGTCTAATTCTATAATTAACTTAGGAACACTAGGAGTACAAAGTCTACCTCATCTTGCATATTTCATCTGGATAATCGATTTGCTCTTGTAGCAAGATGGGGAATGCAATGAGGAATAATAAATGGGGGTATCCTATTGAGATATAATATAAACCCAAAACTCACATCCTTTTGATTTCGCTAAATTGATAGTCTTAAGATACTACTCGATGGTGTCTACCTTCTTATAATATAATATTTTGTATATTATGTCCAAGGTAAATTCATAATTAATACATATTGTCAAAAACAAGAATATGAACCAAATAAACATAACATATTGCTACATGTGGTGTGGTTCGTGAGACTACTAGCTTCTAGGTCAGCAAAACTAACCTAAATATTGAACTATAAGAGAAACCTACATTTGCATGTTAATCAAGTGAAATCATGTAATCCTCATACAATAAGAAAATTCAAAAAACTTAATTTCACAAAAATCTTGCAAAATTTCCAAAATATTTTCCTCAAATTCACCAAAAAAAACTGCATTATTTTGATCCCCGAAACTCACCAAGTCGTTATGAATACATAAAAAATGGAATCAAATCCAGAAATGATACATGTATATTGAGTTAAACCCCAAAATTGAGTGATTAATAGGAAATAAGTTGGGATTATTTTTATGAATCGTAAAGCATAGGTTGCACTCAAAACTACAAAACACACACACACACACACAAATGGTAGTTCACATTAGTTTTGGTCGTTATTAGCAAACAACATATTGCTTCTACTTTTTTCTTCTCATCCCCTATTTATCATAATGAGTTGAACTCTAGTAGGCTATGCAATCTTCATTTCATGAATCTAAAATTAAACTCAACTCAATTAACAAATTAAATTTGAAACTTGTGCATTACTAAAATTTACTCGTGATTTGAGAAATTGGCATGGATCAGGGTTATGATTCGGTTTACAGTTACTAAAATAGAAAAAACATACCTAGAAAATGACCATTATATTGATTGTTTGGAATTCATAGAGAATCCTAGGGCAAGGAGTGTTTTTGGTATTTTTTTATTGAAAGTATCAAATATTTTGAATTTTCAATTGGTTTACTACTAGCTATAGCTCATGCCTTTGCTGAAAATTTCAAATTCTTGCTTAGATAGGTGTCAATAACGTGCTTTATTCTTTATAGGAGTATGGATAAGAAGAATATAAGGAAAAGATCATGTGTGAGGACACGACGTTATTAGGGAAAATGGAGAAAGCCTACTAGATAATGCAAGCCATTACAAGGATAAGCTTTGAAAATGAAAATACCATTCTTATAAACAAAAATAGAATCATTTTCATTATCAAATGATGTAATGCACGTGTTCCAAGTACTTTTCATTTATGGTCTCAAGTATAATTTTTTTTAGCAAAACCAGCCCTTACACAAAGCATACCTTCTGGGTATGCCATGCATAGCCCTTTAATGAATGGCGGGGACTCGTATGCATACGTTGGACATACGCAAGAGTACACTAGGCGTACTCACAAAGATCCGAAACCCTACTTTTTACGTTTTGGAACCTAGTTAAAGAAGATTATGACCTTAAGACCTCCCCTACCTTCAATCTCCATCTTCTAAATGGCCCTCCTTGTTAACCCTAACATCCCTTGGTGAGATTTTGAGCTTTTTGAGTGATGTTTGTTCATTATTGACGGAAGGAAATATTTAGAGTGATCTTGGAAGCTCTAATCAATTATAGATGTGGGATTAGCACACCTCAAACAACCTCCAAAATGTATAAAGCTCTAGTCTTCATGCATATTTCTTTAGATCTAGTTATATAGTAAGATTTGTTCATTATTGGTCCCATGGCCTTGGATCTTGGAGTTTGAGTAACTCCACACCTAATGAGTAGTGTTTCCTTTCATTTAAGAGCTTTGTAGCTCATAAAAATGGGATCTTCGTCCTTCCCAATCATGTAGGGTTGATTTATTAATCTTTTTGGTCATGAATAAGACTTAGGGTTGGATTTTGGACTACTTGTAGCCATGCAAAGGCATAAAGGTTGCAAATTTATGATTCTAGACGTTCATTAGGGTTAGATTTGATGTTTGAACATTAAGTGTTAAAGCTTTAAGACCTCAAAAAAATGTTTAGGCATCTGAAGTGTACATTGGGCATAGCTCTAGGTACATCGGGCGTACTGGGTTGCTGCCCCATAAACCTTCCAAGCCCAAAGTCGTGTACTAGGCGTAACGTAGTGTACGCAAGGTGTTCTCCCAGAAAACCTATTGGTCCATTTTTGTGCCTTGGGTCATTAGGGGTTTTGGTCCTTACTTTTTGGGTCATGCATGGGATGGGAAATGGTATTTTTCCCATGGTAAGATTAAATAGGTTTTGGACCGTCGATATTGGTTTTAAACCCTGGTTATTAATTACAGCTGGCTTGGGTTTTGATTAGTGTGAGTAGCCCATGATAGAAGTAGCTCGAGTGTGAGGGTCGAAGGCACCAAGTTCGGCAAACTAATTCTTTATGTGTAGCATGTATGCAATGTGACTATTACTGATGTGATTATATAATATATGCATCGAGCAAATCTTTTCTAGGAGTCATTATGGACTCAGGGACGATATAGACCCGAGGGTTTATACAGATCAGTCATAGCAATTTGTTGTTACTTGGGGTTGATACGGACCTAACCCAACCACGTGTTTTTATATTTATATGTATGATGTATGTGGTATTTTGGGGAATCTCACTAGGCTTTATCCTTACGTATATGTTTTCGGTTTCAAGTACTTCCGGTACTAAGGGGAAGGGCCATACGTGATGGCACAACACTCTACCCTTCATGATTTACGTATCTATGATCTCTTTTTCTCTAATATTTTATCATAGTTTGTATTTTGTACAATTTTGAGACATGTGATGTTTGGGATTGATGAATTTAAAAATGAAAAATCTTCTTATGAATTTTGGGATATTACAAATGAGTAAGGATATACTTGTCTAAATAAAGCATGAAATGAAATTATGTTTCTAGTCATATCACAAGAACAATAGCAGCTAACTAAACTAATCACAATTGTACTAACAACTTTCAACTTCAATTCTTAAATCATCACAACGGTCAACCTTTATTTTCTTCCCATGATTATATTGATTTCTCCAAGCTTGAGCGTCTACTTTTCATTTCATCCAATATCGAGCATATGTTAATACCACATCCAATATCAAGAATCTATGAATTGATTAATATAGTGAAGTTAAAAGACTACCGAAATCAGATTTAGTTACATGACCCATCTCTTTCTTTAGGTATCTTACACAGTTTCTTTTACAGTGGCCTTTCTCTTGACACTAATACCACTCAGCTTCTCTTGAATTATGGTGTGGAGCGATCTAAAAGTATGCTTTTCTCTTTCGTCTTTCATTAACCAATTCAATTTCTACTTTCTCATTTTCCTTGAGAAGAGAAAGTGCCCTTTGCTCGAAGTCATTTCCATTTTCAATGACTTTGGTATAAGATTGGTTTTACTTTTCAATATTTTCAGCTTCAATAGCTCCTAACATTTTTGAAATTCCCATTAGGGTCACATCAAGGTTTCTCATGTGAAAAGTTCTTACAAATGACTTGTAAGAATCTCAAAGCGACTATAGAACCAAATGAATGGCCTATTCCATTGGAAACCCGATACCCATGTTTCTCAATCTGTTAGTGTACGTCTTCACCTTGGTGACATATACACCCACATAATTGTTGGATTAAGCGTCTAAGCCCATTACTATAATTGATATATACTTGAATTAATAGTAGCATAATCCTTTTAGGTTGCCTTCATACTAGCAACTAGACATGATTACCTATTGAGAAACATGAAGAATTTATTGTTTAATTAATAAATTCAAATGAATGATTTATTAATATATTATGGAAATAATATATTAATTGGAAATAATATCATTTAATTAAAAGTTAATCATAAATTAATTGGAATTAGTTTTAGGATCAATTGAATTAATTAAATATATAGGCGTTATTTCGCAATTAATTAAATATGTAGGCGTTATTTGGCAATTTGTTGTTAGTTAAAGAAAGAAGCTCTAGAACCTCCCTAATGAGTCTTAGATGAAAAATTATAGAAAAGCCCTAGAATTTTCGTCCAAGGGCTATTGGATGGAAGGTTTAGGGTTGCTTTGTCCTTAAGCAAAGCAATTAGGGTTTCTTACTTCTAACCCTAGCTTTGGCACTAAGTCACCTCACTACATAAGGAGCCTTACACTTGGTATTTTCCGCCACATGACACCCTAAAGAATAGTGGCCGAAAATGGATGTTTCCTCTTCCCTCTGAAATCTCATTCTCTTCCTAAGTGTGTCTGTGATTCATTAGAGATGTTACACTTGTGACACTTGCTCATAAGCTTTAGCATCTTTAAAGCTGTGGATTGTTATTTCTATATAACAATCAAAGGTATGTGTCATAACCCTTATTATCTGATTTTCAATTATTTACTATAGATATAGGGTTCACACATTGTTGTTCATATTGTATGTTCAATTAGAGAAGAAGTAGATCTTATTAGAGTTGCATGCACACATATGATTGTATGTTATGTTAAAAACCCATCAGTAGTATCAGAGGTTAGTTTTTTTCTATTGAATTCATACACATATGAACTTGAACAAAATCGTCATTCTGTTCATTCAACACATCGTGCTGTTCTTCGGACACGGCGTGTTGACATGCGAAATCAACTCAACATGGTGTGGTGATAGTTCACCATAGCGCGTTGAGCTATCAGATCCATAAATTTCGGTTTTTGATATGTTTTAAAATTTATTAGGATAATTACATTTTATTATATTGCTTAATTGTATAAATCTGAATATTTTAAAATGTAATTTGATATCCTTATCTAAAACTAATAAATGGTTTTATTTTTCAATTTAATTAATTGGACATTTATTTTGAAATTTTACAATATAACCTTAGTATTTCTGAAATTATATATATATATATATATATATATATATATATATATATATATATAGAGAGAGAGAGAGAGAGAGAACTAGGTTCAAGTATTCTAACTAATTATTATGCAGATATCGTATGTTATAAGAATTACTAAGAAAATAAGTTGTTTATTAGTGCGAATACTTTCAACCTTACAAAGATAGCGGCATTTTCATGTATTCTCGCTAATTATTATTTATTTTTGTTCTCACACATCGTTTTTCACTCATTTTCATTCTGACAGAATACGACCCAATAAGCATTCTGACAGAAATGAGAATAATAACATCGAGTACCAAGCTAATTTGCATGGTTATTTACATCTTCTTTGTGATCCTCGATATCTCAGTCACAAATGGAAGAACATAATTAAGATTAAAAATGTCATTGAATAGATCAATCAATCTCATAAAATCTAGGAATTTCATTTAAAACCTAATTTGTTTAAAGTTTCATTTTCATGGTGAAATTAGTAAATCATCATTTACCTACCTTTATTTATTTCATGAATAGATTACGACATCCGTTTTCTATGTTGTGAAATAGTTATTTGGATTCTAGCCATAATATTTCATGTGGCAATTATATTGAGGAATCTTCTTATCTAACTAAACCTTGTCCTTATTCTTTTTTTTTCAGATGTCAACTCCTAATGATGCTTTTGGTTCCTCTTCCAACAACAACTCCTCTAACAACTTCTCACTCTTGAACATCTGCTCAAGGGTTACTTTTTGATGGCACAAATTATAATGATTGGATACGAAATATCAATATGACTCTATGTTTCGAGGACAAAGCGTATGTGCTTGAAAAGGAACTGGTCGAGATTAATGAAACAAAAACTACTCCTGAAGAACAAGTTGAGAATAGGAGACACTATAATGATGCTACCAAAGTGGCATGCATCATGGTGGCTACTATGACTCCTGAGTTGCAAAGGTTCTACAAGGATTATTGGCCATACAAGACGAACAAGAACTTGGTGGAAAAGTACCACCAACGAGCTCGTCAGGAAAAGTATGACATGGTAAAGTCCTTCATCACCAGCAAAATGAAAGACGGAGACTCTGTCAGCAGCCACTCGCAACACATGCAAAGATATGTAGAATGCCTGGTGAAGCTTAATGTGAAGTTTGATGAGGAATTAGCTATTGATATAGTCTTGCACTCATTGGGTAGTTGTTATGATCAGTTTATCATGACTTATAATTTGAACAACCAAGAGACCACATTGGCTCAACTTCAGAACCTGCTGCGAACTGCTGAAAGTGGAACGAAGGGAAAAGGTGTTGCCTCCACTGCTACTGCTATTGATCTTGTATTGGCCATTGGGCAATGAAAGGGGAAAAAGAGAAAAGTTCCTCCTAAATAGAATTGGAAAGGAAAGTATCAAGTTAGATCCTCAATCAATGAATCCAAGGAAAAGCCAGTTCTGAAGCTTCCCCACCTCTACTCCTAAGGAGGATACTTGCTTTCACTGCCATGAGAAAGGGCATTGGAAACAAACCTTCCCTAAATACTTGCAAGATATAAAGGATGACAAAGTAAAGCCAACCTCAGCAAGTATTTACACCATCTTATCCAAAAACTCATCATATTTTCATTCTTGGTTCCTTGATACAGGATGCGGATTTCACATTTGTTCTGATTTGCAGGTGTAAAGCCCGATATTGTAAGGTATATATTTAAATTTGGTTATTTAATTGTTTAGATTTTGGGCATTGAAGTCATTGGAACTTTTTCATTTTGGGCTTAGGGTGTGTCCCATGCGGGGCATACCACCCTATGTACCCTGTTTGTACTGGAGTAAAAGGGACGCGAATGCCATGTAGGTACGCACTGCATATAAGGAATTATGTGTAATGTACGTGTCTACACCCCAAAACCCTGATATTTAGGGATTGGGAACTATTTATATAACATTACGTCCCAAGGATCTTTTCTATCAGCCTCTCTCTTGTCCCTGATCAGCCATCATGAAACCCTAACCCCATTGTTGAGTGTTCTTGAGCTTGGAAGGGTTTTTAAGTGCATTTTGGAGTGTTTTGTCCCATTTTCAAGAAAGAGAAGGTTGGATCAAGGTGGTGGTTCAAGGAGAAGCTTGTTGATCTAGATTAAGTGCTCTATTTCAAGCTTGTGCAAGGTATAAAGTTTTGATCTTGATCTTTAGAAGCTCACATCTCCTTGTTTTAGCTTTTGAAGCCTTTTTTATCCTATAAATGAGATCTTGTGGTTCATATCATTTCAGAAGCTTTGGGTTGCCACTCTTAGTTTTCCTTTGGTCCTAGATTGATAAAGTTGCAACCTTTGAAGCTTAGACCCAACCATGCATGAGAAATGGGCATTTTTATGGAAGTATAAGGTTATATTTCGGGATGGGGCTTTTTTCGAGCATGAAAAGTCACGAAGTCAGTGACTTTATGGTTCTAGATACTCTTTGGGACTCAGGTCTTTGTTTTTTAACATTAGACTTAAGCGTTAAGAGCATAATGGGAGAAATGGATTAATGAAGGAGTATGTTGGGCGTGCAAGCCAGTACATGCAGTATACAACCCATGTAGAGTGTACGCTGAACGTACAACTGAGTATGCCCCACATACTCTGTCAAATTGGGATTCACATCGTTGAGCCTCGGTTGGGCATTTCTTTGGACTTGGTTGTTGTGGGCCTTATTGGGCCATCTAAAATCAAGCTTTTGAGCTAAGGAAAATTACCAGGCTTTAGGGTAAGGTCCATACGAGCGGTTGGGCCCAATTAGGAAAATTAGGCCATAAGTAGGTCTTGGATGACTTTTTTCTTTTGGGCCTTTAAGATTGTGGATTTGGGACTCAGTTTTGGATTAAGATAGGCTAGGGGTAAAATGGTCATGTTACCCCAAGTATGGATTATTGGTTATAGTTTGGAACCCAAGTGTTGATTGAAGAGGTGGCAATAGGTCGACCTGGGTTGGGTTCGGGTTCAACCCATTTAATAAATGAGTTCAAAATTTCAACCCAACCCAACCTGCTTATTTAAATAGGTTGATATTTTCAACCCATCCCAATCATTTAATGAATGGGTTATCAGGGGGTTGACATGTTTATATAGTTCCTAACCTAAACTATTAAATAAATGGGTTAAATTTGGGTTAACCCATTTAAAATCAATTGAATAAATTATATAATTAAACATTATACCACTTAATTTATATAACATAAATAAAACTTCGTAATTATGACAAAATCACAAACATAATTCATTAATGCAAATAAATTGCTCAAATAACATTAAAAATGTTTAGTTTCACAATGATTTTGGAGAATGACCAGTATTATTGACACTAAAAACAGGATGAAAATTAGGATTGAACTTTACTAAACATAGATAATAATAATGCAACATTATAATTTACAAATTAATACTTTGATTAATACATGATTATATTAAAATAATATTTAATTTTATATATATATATATATATATATATATATATATATATATATATATTAAAGTTAAATGTGTTGACGGGTTGATAATTTTTACCCAACTTAACCTGCTTAATTTAATGGATTAGACTGGTTGGCCCATTTAAGTTAAATGGGTTGAAAATCTCAACCCTAAACCCTAATTTTGGGTTGGGTTCGGGTTGGGTTGGCGGGTTGGCTCAATTTTTGCCAACTCTAGTTGATTGGGTGTTAGTTTGTACTGATAGCTCGGGAAGTCGTCAGGGCAGCAGCTAGGGATTTCTCTCAGTGAGATTCATCATTCAAGGTGAGTTTCCTCACTGGGTTTAGAGGGTGTAAGGCACTAATGTCGGCCCTTATTGATTAAGTTAGGATGCTAGGTGTCTGTATGACCCTTGCATGTGTTAGGTGCTGCTATGTATACCGGACGAGGCTTGATGCCAGGCAAGGCCTGAGGACTGGAACATATGATAGTGTGAGTGATCGTTATATGTCTTAGCGTGATTATGTGATATAGATTGTATGTGTATAGCGGGCGCAACCCAATGATAGATGAGGCTAGAGATTAACAGATCTGTATATCGAGCGGGGACCGATGTCGGGCGAGGCCCAATGTCGGGAGGGGGCCCAATATATGATTTATTATGTACAGTATGGGGTAGTTTTGGGAACTCACTAAGATTTGTGCTCACGGTTTTCAATTTATGTTTCAGGTACTTCCAATGGCAAGGGAATAACTCGGGGTGACTACATCGCACACACCATATGGATTCTGTTTATGGTACACACTCTGATTTTTATGATGTTTGACATACTTATTTTATGTGCGTTGTATGAAAAATGATTTGGAATACCATTTATACTTCAATGAAAAATGAAATTTTTTGGTCATGTTTTTAGGATGTTACAACAAAGGCTAAAAAGAAGTGAGGATGTGGAGCATATGAGAATGAACCTGGTCATGGGTAATAGGAGATCGTCACCTGTTACCAAGATTGGTGTTTATAACATAGTGCTTAGCGGGTTATGTTTGGATTTACACAATTGTTGCTATTCATCAGAAATGATGCGAAACATCACTTCATTTCATGCTTTATATAGACAAGGTTTTAGATATTCGTTTGATAATGAGAATGGATCTATTTATGCTTATAAAAAAGGTGTATTTTATTTTGAAGCGTTACCTTCTGATGGTGTGTATGAAACTGCGATGGTTGTAGATAATTTAGGTAATAGTGTTCTTCAAATTGATTCGTCTAATGGTTTTGACAAGGCATCCTTGTGGCATTGTCGTCTTGGACATGCCAATAAGAAACGCATTGCCCAAATCCAAATGGATAGAGTGTTGGAATCATTTTACTTAAGGTCAGAATACACGTGCGAGTCTTGTTTACATGGAAAGATGACTAAAACATCATTCACTGGTTCTTGTGAAAGAGATGAAGGATTGTTGGATCTCATACACACAGATGTGTGTGGGCCAATCAGATCCACCACAAGGGACGCAAATCCATTCTATGTGAATTTTACTGATGACTATAGCAGATATAGATATATCTTTTTAATCAAGCATAAGTCAGAAACCTTTGAAAAGTTCAAAGAGTTCAAACAAGAAGTCGAGAATCAATTAGGCAGGAAGATCAAGATTCTCAGATATGATAGAGGTGGTGAGTATCTTAGCATCGAATTCCACGAGCACCTCAAGGAATGTGGAATAGTTTCACAATTAACACCTCCTAGGACACCACAACTTAATCGTGTGTTTGAGAGGTGTAATTGAACCTTGGTGGACAAGAGACTCACGACAACCTTGAACCTCGAAGTGAGAGATGTATTTTCGTCGACTACCCACAAAAGTTCATTCGATATTTGTTATACAGACCTACTGAGAATGTGGTCTTCGTAGCACGAAGGGGAGTATTTCGTGAGAGAGTGCTCATATCCAAGGAGGACAGTAGGAGTATAACTAATCTTGAAGAAACTCATGAGTTA
The DNA here is from genome assembly GCF_002870075.4 of Lactuca sativa. Classification (NCBI taxonomy): domain Eukaryota; kingdom Viridiplantae; phylum Streptophyta; class Magnoliopsida; order Asterales; family Asteraceae; genus Lactuca; species Lactuca sativa. The sequence continues at coordinate 125,502,082 of NC_056625.2, read as the reverse complement.
AACGATGAACGAACGTCTTAACCTGATATGGGTCAATCTGAGGAAAAAATTCTAGTTGAACCAATTGACGAGTCATAACGTCTTAGATGTTCCAATAGAGTTAGAATACCACCTGAGTTTTATGGTTTCTATATTAATACAGTGGGGGATACGTTTATCAATGATAATACACTGGTAAATTTGGATGAGCCTTCTAACTATAAGGAAGCCATGGTGGGCCTAGAGTCTGTCAAATGGAAAGAGGAAATGGACAGCGAGATCAAGTCCATGTATGACAACCAAGTTTGGAATTTGGTTGAAAATGTACAAGGTCGTAAGATATTTGGGTGCAAATGGATCTTCAAGAAGAAGACCGACATCGAAGGAAAGGTACAGACTTTCAAGGCTCGACCTGTTGCGAAGGGTTTTACTCAAACCCTAGGTGTTGACTATGATGAGACCATCTCACAAGTATCTAAAATTAAATCTATCAGGGTAATGTTAGCTATAGCTGCATTTCAAGACTCTGAAATTTGGCAGATGGATGTCAAAGCCGCTTTCCTTAATGGGAAGTTGGTTGAGGATGTTTACATGAATCGTCACAGGGTTTTGTGGATGCTAAGTACCCCAATAGAGTGTGTAAGCTTGAGAAATCAATCTATGGATTGAAACATGCTTCTCGCAGATGAAATCTTTTCTGTGATGAGAAAGTTAAAGAGTTTGGCTTCTCTAGAAGTGAGGATGATGTTGGATTAGGTGTCTAAGTTCATAACCATTTCTAGAATGTATTTGACCTGATTAGCATGGTCCATTTGGGTTGCATGGCATCATGCATTTCGATAGACTAAAATGATAGAAATAACAATTAAGGTTTATTAATATATTATAAGTTCTAATATATTAATAATATTATTTAATTAGTATTGATCAAGAATTAATTTGGAATTAATTAAGTGATCAAAAGAAGACTAATTAAATATATGGGTTGATTGTGTAAATCACCCATAATTGTATAGTGTGCTAATGCTCCATGGATTATCAAGTTAGGCTAAAACCTAAAGGATGCTCCATGGTGTTTTTGAACCCATGGATCATTGAAATGAAGAGTGGTGTCAAGTCTGGGTTTATAGGGTGTAACCCTACATATGACAGACTATAAAAGGAATATGTGAGCAACAAAAATCGGCCACTAGTGTGAACAAGAGGGCATAGCCAAATTTAGAAGTGTTCTATTTCTCTCAAGGTTATTCCAAGTGTATTTGCAGTTGTGTGAGACATTTGAGGCATCGCACTTAAGGTGCTAGGCTCACAAGGTTCTGAAGGAATCCAAGCAACTAAAGGTATGTATTTCTTACTAACTTTTAATGTTTAAAAGTTCCCCATGTATGCTAGATAGGTTATGAACCATGGAAAAACAATTTTGCATGTATCATGGATTAGCCATAGACCCAAGGTTTCTAGGGCTTGCCAAATTGCGGTTTATCGACTTTTGCTGCTGGAAATGGACTAGAAACATTACTGTAAACTGTTTTGGTGTTTTAAAACTTCTTTTAGATGGTTTAATTGTTATGCTAATCCGTTTACAATGGGTAATATCAAAATTCCATGTTTTATATGTGTTCATATGATTCTTGAAATTTTGATATGATATTCATGTTCTTCTGAGTTATTGTTGGAACATAGGAATTACTTGTTAAATTGTTTAATGATTAATTCTTGATCAATTATGTGTTTTAATGGAATCCATCATTTGTCCTCAAGTTATGGATTACCAAAGTCACACTTTCAAAGACCATTAAAGAAACACATTGGTTACATAGAATGAAAAGTCACTCATTTTATTAAACCATTAACTCATAAGTTATGAACTGAAAAGTTTTGTAAAGTTACAAAACTTGCCCTCAAGTTTTGGAACATGTAAAGTCACTCTAAAAACTTTCGTTCCAACCCCTAGAATTTTAAAAGTTAAAATTCAACCCTTATGCTTTATAATATTATAAGTTTAATACTAATTAAATATGTATAAGAAAAAGTCATTTTACCGTTAGTAGGCCTCATTCACGAAGCCGATTTATAAGGGGGTATAAGGTTCCTGCCTATAAAATGGCAACTTAATGAGTGTCCACTCTCACCCACCGCTCCCTTGATCGGTGGAGGGTCGTTAGCCAAACGGGTAAGACAAGGACTTTAAATCTTCATTAAAAGTATGATGAATATAAAGTAAATAAATGTTTTTATAAAATACCAATCTTAGTTACTTTAGGAACATGTGAATAAGGTGCTAACCCATGAATTTACACTTTGCACTTTGATTAAGTCCTTAGTGGAGCGTGTGTGGTTAACGGGCATACTAACCTGGACTTAACAAGGTAGGCAAAGGGTAACTTAATGTTTATCATATTATCAGTGGAGTGCATATGCATAACCGGCACATCGATTTAGGGGTAAATATTAAAGGTACCAAGTAATATGCATGGTTACTTCAACCTTGTTTTGTGATCCTCGACACCCCAGTCACAAAACCAGAAGGGCACACTCGAGATTGAAACATGTCATTGAAAAGTTCAATGGATCTCAAAGAATCTAGGAGTTTCAAAACCAATTAAAACCTAATAATTTATTTCATTTTTCATGGTGGAAATTGGTGAATCGACATTCACCTACCTTCAAATATTTTATAGCTTGGATTATGCCATCCCTCTTCTAAGTTATAAAATATTGTGTTGGGTCCTAGCCTTAATATAACATTTGGGTATTTTATTAAGGACTATATTTATATCTAATCTAAACTTGTCTTCCAACAATGCTGCTTCTTGCTCAAAACCTACCGGTCCCTTCTCTCACATGAACCTTTGTGGGAAAGTCATATTTGATGGATCCAACTTTATGGATTGAATCAGGAACATCAGGATGGTCACCGGTATGAGGACAAAGAATATGTCCTCGACAAGGAGCTTATGGAACTTGAGCCGTCTGCTACTCCTGAGGAGATCGTTGAATATCGGCCACATGAAAGAGACGCTACCAATGTGGCATTTATCATGTTGACTTGTAACGCCCGGTTTTCAGGGCTAAACATTTTTAACGATGTAATAGTCTAGGTCAACTATTGTACCTCTTTTTGAATTAATAAAGATGAGATATTTGACTATTTTGTGAATTCTGTGTATTTATGTGGTTATTATTTATTTATAAATGTATAATTAATAAAGAATAAAAATAAGCGTCAAAATTAAAGTGTGAGATCAGTCCAATATCTTTACATAAAGTTTTATTGGTCGAAATAAGGATTCAGGGGATATAAAGAACGCCAAAATCCGAGTTATAACGAAGAAGTTATGGCCCGCCGAAGTTTTACGGCAAAACCGGCACGGGGCCGAGAGATGTAAATAGTGAATTTACGATGGAGAACTTTTTAGCCTTAGTGATCTAAATGAAAGCCGTAGAATATGTTAAACCGAGAAAATCCATAAAAAGAACGCCCAAATCTGACTTCGTATGAAGAAGTTATGATTTTTCTAAGATTCGGCTTAGCAGTGCACGGCCCGAAACTCGAATTTTAGTTCGAGCGGTTTTTGGCTTATACGACCTAAATGAGAGTTGAAGATCTCATTAATAGTAACTCAACGGTAAAAAGATGGACGAAAACGGAGTTCGTATGAAGGAGTTACGAATTCTTCGCGGTCATTTAACAGTCTAAACGCCTCCTACTGTTAAATTTGAGATCGGTCAAGATTTAGCCGACGGAGTCTAAATGAAAGTTGTAGATCTTGGTTTTACCTACGCGTGGAAAAAAGAACGTCAAAAAAAGAGCTTGTATGCGAAAGTTACGGGGTTTAGAAGTCGGCAGGGTGCTGCTGCAAAAGGGGTGACGTGGCTGAATATGGGCCAAGGCTTTCTCCCCAAGGAAAGCCATTAGGTGATGACACGTGGCACTGACTCGGCGAGTCAGTGAACCGACCCAGCGAGTCCGTCAGGATTTCACCATATAAATAGAAGTGTCAGGTTCTCTGATTTCTCACACCTTTCCCTACTTCTTTCTCTCTCTATACTCTCTCTCTAGCCTATCCTAACCCCCTAAGGTCTAGGTAAACCCCCTAGCACCCGAAGGAAGCCCCAAGGCTCCCGGAGTCCCGAGAAAAGAGCGTTTCAGCTCAGGAACGCTGCTCCAGCGAAGCCCGGTTTTGCAAAAAAACCCGCTGTAAGTGAGATGTACCTGTCCTATCTTTAGTATAGCTTATGTTACAATATAGTAATGTTATTAGGACCTTATAATAAGTACTTGGGCTATTATTACGGGTTATATAAGTGTCGTTTAATGCTTATATAATAGTAATAATAGCCAGACTATTAATTAGTCGTGGTGAATATTAGACTAAACCCTAGTGGCAATGATACTAGGTTTTGCCGAAGGAAAAGTGTGTTAAGAGTAACGAAGTGCTGTCCAAGCGCCGAGTCACCACCTACTCAGGTGAGTGCATAGTTACTTTCAGGTTACACATAGATATGAAGTTTTTTATATAAACTACGTGCTATGTGTGCATATTATCTGTATACTTGCTATATATGCTGGATGAACATTGTTATACATGTTTTCAATGAATTGAACTGTATATGTATTTTATATCTACAAAAATGTTGGGGTAAAACATGGGTAGACGTAATAGGTGATGTGTGATAAAATGATGAGAGGCCTCGATGTTGATGTTGTTGATTCTGTCATCTAGCGGAGTATGGATGACGACCACAGACTCTTCTAGACGGTCCAGTGGAACACTAGCAGGCTCGCAACCTGTAGGTGTTTGTAAACGATGTGTTCACCGGTGTGCTCCATCTCCCACATGGTTTCCTTTAGAACATTTATTGCTAAGGAATCCTCTTAGCAGTAGTGTCCGTCTCGATGATGATCCTTAGGTTAAGTCCCTTATGATAGGTGTTTAGGGACGTAAAGTGAGGATAACGGGAACGGGCAATCGGGTTATCATTGATTGATGAAAATAATTAACTTATTTATTGCGGGTTGAAAACCCTATGTGCTCACCACGCTCCCCAGTCTGACCCACTCAGTTTTATATATTACAGGTAGTGGGCGCTTGAGCATAGATATGATGTTTGGACGAGGGATTACGGATATAGGCTTGTAGATATGAAATAATGTAGTATGGCTTATATTGTACTTTTTATGCTTTTGATCTGTACACACATGACATCCCAAGTGTTTTAATGAAATACATTTCTATGGAAATGCTTTTGATAAATCTTTATCATATTTTGTTTTGGGACAAATTCCGCCACACTTTTATTTAAAATGTTACTCTGATTTTCAAACAAAGCATAAAAAAAATCGGTTTTTTATGGCCGTGATTTTGGGGATGTCACATGACTACTTTGATAGTTGGGCTCCAAAAGTCCTATGAGGACTACTATCCTTTTGAGATGCACCAGGATTTGATGGACCGCTACCATCAGAGTGCTCGTCAAGAGCAATATGAAATCATCTCCTCCATGATAACAGCCTGAATGAAGGATGGCGAACCCAATATGGGCCACATGCAGAAAATGCAAAGGTATGTGGACCGTTTGCTGAAACTTAATGTGAACTTCCCCGAGGAGTTGGCAAAGCATCATTTTGCACTCCATACCCTCATGTTATGATCAATTATGTATGACATACCACATGAACAAGGAGGAAGGTACACTTATCAAAGGACTTTTGAAGACCGCAGAAAGTGTTCTTAAAGGTAAGTCGGTTGTTACCACTCCTACTCCTACTGCGACCCTTGTCTTGGCAATCGGGCAAGGCAAAAGAAAGAACAGGAAGATCCCTTCGAAGGGTACCAAGGGTAAGACCCTTGATGGCTCCTCTTCAAGTGGAACCAAGGAAGGTTTCGTCACTCCTTCTGCTAACCCTAAAGAGGCAGAATGCTTCAATTGCCATGAAAGGCGCACTGGAAGCGAAATGCCCAAAGTACCATCAAGATGTGCAGGATGAGAAAGTTAAACCCAACCATGCAGGTACATACACTATTTTCTCTAATAATTCACCCCATTCTAATTCTTAGGTCCTTGATACAAGATGTGGTATTCACATATGTACTGATTTGCAGGGACTAAGAAGAAGTGAGAATGTGGAGCATGGGAAGATAAACTTGATCATGGGGAATATGAAAGCTTCACCTGTCACCAAGATTGGAGTTTATTCTTTGTTGCTAAGTAGTGGGTTAGTATTAGATTTGAATAAGTGTTGTTACTCATCTGAAATGGCAAGAAATATTATTTCCTTTCGTGGTTTGTACAAACAATGTTTTACCTTTTCATTTGATAATGATAGTGGTGGTATTAATGCTTTCTTTAATAATTTTTTTTATTTTAAAGCATTACCTTGTGATGGTGTATATGAAACTATGTCGGCTGTTGATAACCTAGGAAATAATGTATTGTGTATTGATTCTTCCACTAGCTTGGATAAAGCATATTTATGGCATTGTCATCTTGGATATGTAAGCAAGCAACGCATAGGACAACTCCAAAAGGATGGACTCTTGGAGTCGTTTGACCTAAAGTCAGATGATAATTATGAATCTAGTTTGCTTCGTAAAATTACAAAGTCACCCTTCACTAGTACTTGTGCTAGGGTTGAGGGTTTGTTGGACCTCATACACACTGATGTGTGTGGGCGGTTCAGAACCGCCACAAGAGATGCTAACCGCTTCTATGTGACTTTTACTTATGCTTTTAGTAGATATGGATATGTCTACTTAATCAAGTATAAGTTAGAGACCTTTGAAAGATTCAAAGAGTTCAAGCAGGATGTGGAGAATCAGTTGCACAGGAACATTAAGATGCTACGATCCGATCGAGGTAGTGAGTATCGTAGTATAGAGTTCCTTGAATATCTTATGGAATGTGGGATTATCTCACTATTAACACCTCCCAGAACACCACAGCTTTATGGTGTGGCTGAGAGGCGCATTCGAACCTTGTTGGATATGGTTCGTTCCAAGATGAGTCAAGCTTCACTACCAGTATCATTTTGGGGGTATGCCTTAGGGACTGCCGCCCATATCCTTAATATAGTCCCTACAAAGAAGGTTGCCAAAACACCTCATGAGATATGGACCAGAAAAGTTCCCAATCTTGACCACATCATGATTTGGGGTTGCGAGGATTTTGTGAGGTGCGGGTCTCACGATAAGCTCGAACCTCGAAGTGAGAGGTGTATTTTCATCGGCTACCGACAGAGATCCTTTGGTTACCTCTTCTATTGACCTAGTGATAATGTGGTCTTTGTAGCAAGGAGAGGAGTCTTTCGCGAGAGAAAATTCATGAGCCAAGGAAACAGTGGGAGGCAAATTGACCTTGATGAAATTCAAGAGTCAAGTGGTGAAAGAACCTCAAACCCTAGCAATCAACCTGAGGAGGAAACTCTTGTTGAATCGACAGCAGAGTTTTTACTTCTGAGACATTCCACGAGAGTTAGGAATGCACTTGAGCATTACTATGGTTTCCATATTACTGCGGAAGGTGATACACCTATTAGTGATAGCACGCTGGTGAGTTTGGATGAACCTAACAGCTACACGGAAGCCATGGCAGGCCCTGAGGTTGCTAAATGGAAAGAGGATATAGACAGCGAGATACAATTTATGTATGACAATAATGTTTGGAACTTGGTTGACAATGTATCAAGTCACAAGATAGTCGGGTGCAAATGGATCTTCAAGAAGAAGACCAAAAGGGATGGTAATGTACACACTTATAAGGCGCGATTGGTTGCAAAGGGCTTTTTTCAAATTCTGGGAGTTGATTATGATGAGATCTTTTCACTAGTAGCGAAGATTAAGTCTATTAGGGTTATGTTAGCCATTGTTGCATTTCATAATTATGCAATATGGTAAATGGGTATCAAAACTGCTTTCCTTAATGGAAAGTTGACTGAGGATGTTTACATGAGTTAGCCAGAGGATTTGGTCTTTACAGGGTACCCTAATAGAGTGTGTAAGCTTGATAAATCCATCTATGGATTAAAGCAAGCACCTCACAGATGGAATCTTTGCTTCGATGAGAAAGTCAAAGAGTTTGGCTTTTCGAGGAATGAAGATGAATCTTGTGTATATGTCAAGGCTAGTGGGAGTATAGTTCTCTTTTTGGTATTCTATGTGAAAGACATACTACTCATAGGAAATGACATCCCAACTCTGCAGGTAGTGAAGTCCTGGCTTGGGAAGTGTTTCGCTATGAAGGACCTTAGAGAAGTTGCCTATATCCTAGGGATAAGGATTTTGAGAGACAGGAGTAAAAGACTAATTGGACTTAGTCGGAGTACCTACTTAGAGAAGGTGCTGAATAAACTCAGCATCCAGAATTCCAAAAAAGGAGAGTTACCGATCCAGAGTAACGCCAAACTGAGTAAAACTCATAATCCGAGTATAGAGGTGAGATAGCAGAAATGAGTCGACTATCGTATGCTTCCGCTGTAGGATCGATCATGTATGCTATGACTTGTACTCGTCCTGATGTGGCCTTTGCATTAAGAATGGTCAGCAGGTATTAAGGGAACCTTGGCAAGGCTCACTGGACTGTGGTAAAGAATATTCTCAAGTACCTATGGAGGACTAAGGAATGGACCCTTACCCTCGATGGGAGTGATGACTTGAGAGTATTGGGGTATGTTGATGCTAGCTTTTAGACTGATAAGGATAATTTTAGCTCTCAGTCAGGTTGGGTCTTTACCTTAAATGGAGGAGCAATTTCTTGGAAAAGTTCCAACCACGAGACAGTGGCTGATTCAACATGCAAATCAGAGTATATAGCAGCAAGCGAGGCATCAAAGGAGGTTATATGGCTAAAGAACTTCATTGGAGACCATGGAGTTATACCAGCTATAAAGGAGCCTATAGAGATTTTCTATGATAGTGAAAGTGTAGATGCCTTAGCAAAGGAACCAAGGGATGATGGGAGATCCAGACACATCGATAGAAAATACCATTTCATCAGACATCGAATAAAAGAAGGACTCCTCGTGGCAAAGAGGGTATCATCGGATGAGAACCCGGCAGATCCCCTCACGAAGGGACCAGACAGGGTTAAGCAGCTCCAACATGCAAGGCGCATAGGGCTAAAAGATGATATTAGTTTTAGTAGTTAGATAGCTTTAAAATGTGTAAAGTGTAATTGACATTTGATGATGAATAAAAGTTGTATTTATTTATGAATAAAGTGTTGATATCCTTTGCCAATCGTTTACTATCATTTCATTTTGCATGTTTTGACTTTCAGAATAATTTTGTTATGTTATTTCATATTATTCAAATTCTCCACAGTCGGTCGTATGTTGGAAGTAGATATGAATTAAGACTGTCATGGGTTGGCTTGTAGAGGTCTAAGATGTTGCACATAGCAAAGTGGTGCTACAACACTCATGAGTGCTCATACTTTATGAGTATTGGATTCAACCCACGCTTACTGGTATCACTTCATGGAATTTATCTCGAGTGATCATGAGTCGGTAATATCATATAAATCTTCAAACCTAGAGATATGACTTGTTGCCTATGAGTTGGTTGTACATTGATTGTACGAAAATGCATTGGTAACTCGATGTTATAAAACATGCCTTTGTGTATGATTCAACAAGTATTAGAAAAAGCAAATGAGTCGGAGTTTATCTGTTCCTTCTTGGATTAGAAGAAATATCTAGGCCCCTTGATGATTTTGTGTTGACCCATGTACCGAGTCCGGTCAGAACTAAGTTGATGTTATCAATTAAGTTCTATGTCAAACAAATCGGAAATAGAGAAAGAAACTGATGGACAATAAGTAAAACCTTGTTCCATGTATTTCTCCGGCTGATATCTAGAACAGAGGATTATATGATCACTTATCTTAAATGGTTTATCATCATCATCTCAGTTCTACAACACCTTGAAAGAGCTATGATTGCTGATCGGTTCCTGAAGTTATTCTTGCAGTTATAGTTATTAGACTTATCCAAGTGGGAGACTGTTGAATTAGGTGTCTAAGTTAATAACTATTTCTGGAATGTACTTGACTCGATTAGCATGGTCCATTTGGGTTGCATGGCATCATGCATTTGGATAGACTAAAATGAGAGAAATAACACTTAAGGTTATTAATATATTGTAAGTTCTAATATATTAATAATATTATTTAATTAGTATTGATTAAGAATTAATTTGGAAATAATTTAGTGATCAAAAGAAGACTAATTAAATATATAGGTTGATTCTGTAAATCACCCATACCGTAGCAAGCCTGGCCCACACCAGCGTCGGGGACTTGGTTGATTGGCTTTGTCGGGGATCTGCAAAAGCAGACAGTGTGTCCCTTTTTGTTGCAGTTAGAGCACTACAATTCCCGGAAGGGTCGATTATGGTGGAAGTTGCATTTATTGCACTTTGGCGAGCTTCCAGAGTATGGCTTTATCAGAGCAGCAACGACAGGTGCTATCGTGGGATGAACCACCACAACCTGCTGCTTTTTGGCAGCCTTCTGCCTCTTTTTGTCATCCCATAACTTCCTCTTGTTGTCAGCGGCTTTGGAAGGTTCGGAGATGGCTAGGGTTGTTGTTGACAACGGGGTACAGACCCCATGGTCAATGAGCTGTTGTGCCAATCGCTTGGCACTATTGAAGGTAGAGGGATTTGAAGATAAGACATTTCCCTGAAATGGAGGCACCAGCCCCCATATGTACCTCTCAATTTTCTTTCCCTCCGTGGGAACCATGTTGGGAGAGAGGTCCACCAGCTCACTGAATCTGGCAGTATAGGAAACTATGCCGGAGCACTTCATGGTTAGGCTCCATAGTTCTTGTTCTAACTTCTGGATCTCGCCCCGCGGGCAGTATTCCTCGATCATGAGGTCTTTTAGAGTTTCCCAGCCCATATCATTTTCCACTATCAGGGTTAGTGACTTGACATGGCTATTCCACCATGCCAGGGCTTTTTCCTCAAAGGTGCAAGCAGCAAACTTGACCTTAATCCCTGCTGGGCAGGAGCAGATCTCGAAGATCGACTCTGTCTTTTTGAACCAGTGCGAGAGGGAAATGACTCCGCTAGTCCCTTTAAAGGAATTTGGCTTGCAGTTGGTGAAGTCCTTGTAGGAGCACTCTCTCGAGCGCACTAGGAGTTCACCTTGAGTAGAATTAACAAGGGTCCCACCTCCGCTGCCACACGTAGAGTGATATTGAGCCATGGCTGTTGCCACAGCCGTAGCTACTACTGCATTTAGAGCTGAGGCATCGAATTGTGGAGGAGGTGGTGGTATTGGAGTTGGAATAATCGGAGGGTTACACCTTGCCGACTTTCAAGGAGGCATCTTTCAACTATAAGTTTACAAAAATGAGCATGATAGTAAGAATCAATTGTAAGCATAGTGAGAGTGATCCACGGGCTAAATCGCCATAGTCCAACAGTTGAATGAGTATATGTTTTGAAATAGAAGTACAGTAGAAAACTAGAGAAACACAAGAGTACATATTTTTCCAACAGATTAGATGGCTGTCAATATTACTGGTATTATTGATGTAACAAGTTCGGGGAAAAATGACCTAACAGTAGGTCTTACATCATACCATAAGGGAAAACTGTTGACAGTTTTTAGAATTCTAGTTAAAGTGCTTGGAAAGTAGGAATATTTTACATAAAAATGCTTCATATAGCATAGTTAAGAAGGCTATTCCTTAAGTCAAAAGAAAAGTTGTACTAAAAATTTTCTACCAGTGATGGGAATTCCTCGGGCGAACCCTCGGATCTACTAGTTGATGATCCACTTCTTTAAGGTCTCGCTCATGAGCCCACTGGAGAACTCGAAGTTCTATGACTTCAGCTCGGGAGGCAGCTAGTTGTTGTTGCAGGGTCTCATTGGTTCTCATGGTCCTTTCCATAGCCTCTTAGAGATGGTGAATGCGGATCATGTTGACACCAGAGTTGGCATCAATTTCCATGACTCGGTCGATGGCTGCACTACTTTGCTCGACGTTCCGAGTAATCCTACGGACTATGATGGGCAGGACTCGGTCAGCTAAGCCGCCCTCTCTTAGGTTGTAAAAGCTTTGGTCCCCATTATAGGGTAAGAGTTGACCCTGCTGTCACACCCCGAAAACCGGAGGCGGAAACATTTTTGGGGCAGACTCCACGTTGAGTATCAAATCCAATGTACATAGTAAGCAAGTAAACAACCATTACATTATATATTAGAATTTACATATGTTCAAAAGTAAAGTGTTACAAGTGTTATACATACATATATATATATATATATATATATATATATATATATATATATATATATATATATATATATATATATATATATGAACAAAAGTAGAGAAGGTTCTTCTGTACGGTCCGTCTTCTCCAAAAAGGATCGCTAGGTACCTGTCTAATATGGACCTGAGAATACAAGCAGTTTGAAAATCAGCATAAAGCTGGTGAGTTCATAAGATGTTTGTTTTCTGAAAATGTGCAAGTTCCCTTTGGTTTTTCGAAAAGTTTGTTATCCAAGAAAATCCCATATTTTCTTATATGTAAAGTTTGATTAACTGCTTTATTACACGAATCTGGTTATGTACAATTGTTATCCCAGGAAAATCCTATATTTTCCAAGAAGTAAGTTTAGTTATTGAATCCCAATTGTAATGCTTGATTGTCTATCATACTTGTTATATTAGCTAGATATTCTGATATCCTAATTGTGTTACGCTTGAATGTACCTAGATTCGTGCCTTCATATTCGTATTCTTATTCTTAATCATATTCATATTTGTATTTTATATTTGTGTTCGTATTTATATTTGTAGTCCTATTCCTATTCGCATTCATATTCATATTCCTAGTCCTATTCTTAATCCTATTCGTATTCGTATTCGTATTCGCATTCGTATTCGCATTCGTATTCGTATTCCTAGTCCTATTCGTATTCGTATTCGTATTCGTATTCGTATTCCTACTCCTAATCCTAATCCTATTCGTATTCGTATTCGTATTCGCATTCATATTATTACCTTCGCATTATTACTTTAGTATTCCTATTCGTTCTATTCCTAGTTATACTTTCGTATTCATTCTGTTCCTAATTGTATTTTCGTATTCGTTCTGTTCCTAGTTGTACTTTTGTATTCGTTCTGATCCTAGTTGTACTTTCGTATTCGTTCTGTTCCTAGTTGTACTTTCGTATTCATTCTATTCCTAATTGTATTTTCAGTATGAATTATTCGTAGATTATGAAATATAATTTAGATTGTAACACTTTATCGAGAAAGCTATGATTAGTCTGAAAGCTAACTTCGTAATTCGAACTATTTGATTAACACAATTTTCGATATTAAAAACATACAGAATATAGATATTTGAACTGAAAATAATAAGTTTGAGTACAAGATTTCCTTGTACTTTTTCTTGTATCCCCCCTGAAAACATTTGAAAAACATTTGAAAAAGGGTAGGGGTATGAACTCACCGGTCGAGAAACGTGTCGGATTGGATGCTAAGTGTCGGTTCTGGGCTTGATAATGCGCGAGGTTCCTATGTAATATGAAATGATATACAAATGTATCTAATTAGACTTTAAACCACTAATTAGATACGATTATACACTCCAAGACGCAAAAACACTTCAAATCAAGTGTTTGGAGTGACCCGGGTGACATCTACGGACGTATATGGCTTGGATAAAGTGTTTACTCTTCGAGAGTAAACTCCTTATGGAGTTTTCGGCCCTAAGACCAACTCCACATGAGTTCACGGCCGTGAACTCATGGGGTGAGGGTTTTATGGTGCTAAATGGCCTTATATGACTTGGGAAAATTAGCTAGGATCAATTCTAGGGCATAGGAGTGGATTAGACTTACACATGGACCATTTAATGGAGTTTACGGCCGTAAACTCCCCCATACCCATTCCTTATGTGTTTTGGTGGTGCTAGGACAATCACATGTGATTTAAACTCATTTTACAAGCCTTGGATGGTGTTTTGGGCATCATTTGACTATGTTATAGGAGTTTACGGCCCAGGAACCCATCCTTGGAAGGTTTACGGCCGTGAAAGGGAGGGGTTTTCATTGAGTTTAAGGCTTCTAATTCGTAAACAAGTCCAAACACCCCTTTTTAAAGTAGAAATTCCCATAAATTATATGTGTCATTATCTCCCTATGTGAGTCGCTATAACCATACTATGGCAGAGTAGACCTGTTGCGACGTTCTTTAGGCATCGGAACTGTTATGACAGTTGTCACCCCCGACCGGCCGCTCGGGCTGTTGAAAGCAGCTTGAGTGTGAGTTGTCAATCCCATTATATATCTATATACAATTATCACACTCTCCCTACAAGAGACTATGGTTATAACTTTCAGGAATTTTAACCCGTACTCTAAGAGCACAATGAAGTAGTGTCTCACAATTTACGTTAACGAGTTTACGTGTAGAGAGAATGAAATTTTTTTTCTATAGTGTAATTGAAGCCCTTTTGTAGTGTATTTGTAGTGTATGGAACCATAAACTATACCTGTTATAGTTTATTATACATGTTTGTAGTGAACGAAAACCCTTTTTGTAGTGTAAACATAATAGTTTTCATAGTGAGTTTGTAGTGTGTAAGTACCACAAACTATACCTATTGTAGTTTATTACATATGTTCGTAGTAATTGGAAATCTTATCATGAATGACTATTTCTGTTTGTGATATTAAATTAACAAGAAATACATTCAACACGTAGAAATTTTATTGTTATACACTTTGCTCAACATGTTACAAAGTGTTAATAAATTGAAAGTTGTTTAACTAATTTTACTTTTTTGTACTTTTTTTAGAAAATCACAGAAAATCATATGAAGTCGAAATCTGATTCTGAAAACTCTGAGAGTCCAGGAAATGTGTGTAGTTGATTCGGAATTTTTATTATGATTTTTAGTGGTCTCTAACTAGTGTGAAAATGCTCAAATTCATAGACTGCTACGAGTTCGTTTTTGAAATGATTGGTAGTTTTGTAAAATTCACCATAAATTGTAGAAAACTCATATGAAGATGTGCGAGTAGTCATTTGAAAGGTACTAACCTGACATATTTTCACCTTGTGGAGTTTTCAAAAATAAAAATTTTAAGAGTATTTGTTTTACGAATGCGGTGAATGATTATTTTGGGGAGTAACTGAGATAAAGATCTTTTAGGTGGATTTAGTGTAAGTCAATTGAGTGTTGGAAAGTGCATAAAAAGGACTGTGATTTGATATGGTAAGGAGTGAATAGTGACATAAAGTGGGTATGGTGTCATAACTTCTTGGAAAACTCAACCAATCCTTAGATAATGTCTTGTACAAAAGATATTATTTATGGTAAAGATTTCCCCAAAATATGATTAAAATATGAATCTATGGGGTCTTATATGCATAAATATGAGTTTGGGTGAAAATCCCCTGTAAAAATAATCAAAAATGGGCTTAAAACGCGAAACTGGTCAAAAACAAGGAAGAAAGGAGTGAACCTGCGAACTGTAGGGATCAGAAGCGAAGTTTGGTTAGGAGGGTTGAGGACTGAAGGTTGGATGAGTCCGAACCGAAAGCTGATGGGCCGAAATTGGTGGGACCCAACCGAAGGCGAGTTAGGAACCGAAGGTAGACCAGAACCGAACCGAAGGTGAGTAGGTCTAAACCGAAGGTGAGTTCGTTCCATAGGTGGCTTTGGTCCTAAGGTGAGTTCGGTTCTAAGAGAGGCTTCGGTTCTTAAGACGGTTCGGCCCTATAAGGCTGTTTTTCACATAATCTTCCTGTTTCGAGTGGTTTTTGACTAAGTGAAGGGTCGGGATGCCCCGAGTGTTTATGAAAAGTTGAAAGAAATTTTGAGAGAGATTTGGTATAGATTTGGGAGAGAGGGAGATATAGCAAGAGAGATTGAAAGAGACTTTGTTTGTGCCCTTTGTTAGTGTTTAGCCTCGTAATGCAAGGTTTGTAAACCCCGTTATGCCTTATATGAGTGTTTTATACCCCCGAAAGGTATTTAGTAGTGTGTTATAGAGTTGTTGTAACAACTCAAATTTTTCAAACAAATTTTTCCATTTTAAAACATAATTGTGTTCATTAAAAACAAGACATAAATAGTTAATTATTCAGTCAATACAATTATTCAAAATCCCAAGATCATAAAACCATCTTCAGTGTGTATCGATCATGCCGGCGCCTTCCCACGGTCATCGCTAGTACCTGAAATACATGCACAACAACTATAAGCATAAATGCTTAGTGAGTTCCCCAATATACACTTACGCACATACGCCCTTCCAGGCCCTGACCTTCCGGTCCTCATAACATAATCGCCTTCCGGCCCACATATCATACATAGCACATATAACATATAACATACCACATATAGCATACATATCACATATCATAACCGACCTTCCGGTCACACAGTCAAACCCTTCCGGGTACAGTATAGTGAGAAGACTCACCTCGTAAATGCTGAAAACTAGCAACTCCTGAAATCACTCGTGCACAAACCAACGAGCTACAACCCTCCTATAACATTACATAACTCATTAGCACTCATATCATCTAAGTGTGACTATCCCTAAGAAGTCAGACTTAGGTCAACTCTGGTCAACGGTCAACGGTCAACTCGACTGGACTCGGCGAGTACCATGGCGACTCGGCGAGTCTAGTCGTCCTCACAAATTCCTGAATATTCCCTTTCTACTCGTCGAGTATCCCTCTTGACTCGACGAGGTCCTCGTGGAAGAATCGCGGGGCCACCCCGACTCCACTCGCCGAGTCTGATGAACAACTCGGCGAGTCCCAGTAAATCTTCAAGCTACTCGCCGAGTCTGAAGAACAACTCGGCGAGTCCATGCCATGCAGACGAGTAACTGCTTCCTGAGATAAATCTCGTCCCGAAGTACACATGCATGGGACCTTCTGGACCTCTAAAGGTCCTAATACAAGATTATAGTCGTGGGATAACAAGGCATTACTTCATCAATTCACTAAATGGGTTCTATAAACCCTAATTTCATAAATACATCATTATAGCAGAGCATACACGAATTCTTACCTGGATGATGTATTCTCTTTATTCCCAATCCTCAGAATGTGACCCCTTGCTGCTCTTTTAGCCAATCCTTCCTCTTCCTTGCACACCCACTCTTCTATAAGCAACAATGGCCTAAGATCCTTGCTCCTGCTGCACTAATCGATTTAGGGTTCTTCTCAGAAGGCTAAAACGAACAATGACGGCCAATGGACCCCTTTTATACGTCCCAAACCTGAACGGTTAGGGTTTCCGCTAAACAGCGTCGACTCGCCGAGTCCATATCTGGACTCGTCGAGTCCAGTCGCGGACCCGCGACCAAGTCTGCGATCCTACTCGGCGAGTCTTGGCCCCAACTCGCCGAGTCCCCTCTTAAATCATCCAAAAACATAATTTAAACAATACCTGAGATTTCGGGTTGTTACAGTTGTTACCTCACTTAAACTGCCTAGGGTTTTAGAGTTTCCTAAGTATATGAAACCTCTAAATGATACTTTCCATTAGGATAGAGAATTGTTCCCTAGTATTTTTAGAGTAAGCCCTAACATATTAGAGCTAGTTGAGTGTACCAGTTAAACTTGTTGACTTTATTTGACTTTGACTTGACAGAATTTGACGGTTGTCACATCGTCCCGGCATCCCCCATTAGAAGGAATTTCGTCCCGAAATTAGCGTTTCGACTAGGACTTCAAGGGTTAGGGAAAAGATGCGGGCATTTTTGTTTCATCTGGTCTTTGCGTTCCCAAGTGAACTCGGGTCCCCGTTTAGCGTTCCATCGGACCTTCACAATGGGAATACAACTTTGTTTTGCTCTTTTGATCTCTCAATCCATGATTTCCATCGGTTCTTCTACGAAGTGAAGACTGTCGTCGATTTCGATTTCATCGAGTGGTATCACAAGTGTCTTGTCTGACAGACATTTTTTTAAATATGACATGTGGAAGGTAGGATGTACGGTTTTTGAGTTCTTGAGGTAGTTGGAGTTTGTATGCTACCGGGCCAATCCTGGCGAGGATTTCGAATGGCCCAATGTACCTTAGATTTAATTTCCCACGTCTACTAAAATGTATCATTCCTTTCCATGGTGAGACTTTCAATAGTACTCGATCATCAACATGGAATTCCAAGGGCTTGCGTCATTTATCCGTGTAGCTCTTTTGTCGATCTCGAGATGTTTTCAGCCTTTCCCGGATTTGGACGATCTTTTCCATTGTCTTCTTTAAGATTTCAGGGCCAATGAGAGTGCTGTTAGGGACTTATCCCTTTGCTAGCTGAGTTTCACCCACTTCAGCCCAGTATAAAGGTGGTCCGCACTTGCGGCCATATAGGACTTCAAATGGGGCAACCTTGATGCTAGTGTGATAACAATCATTGTAGGAGAATTCGATAAGTGGTAAATGGGTATTTCACGCTTTACCAAGGTTGTTCACACAAGCCCTTAGCATATCTTCCAAGTTTTGAATAGTCCTCTCACTCTGCCTGTCGGTTTGTGGGTGGTAGGCAGTACTCTTGTTTAGCCTCGTTCCCAAGGATTTTTGTAGCGACTGCCAAAACCTTGAGGTGAACCTGCTATCTCTATCGGAGATAATAGATATCGCTATCCCATGCAGTCGTACGATTTCTTTAATGTATGTTCAAGTCTATTTCTTCATCTTGTCGGTCTCCTTTATTGGCAGGAAGTGAGCGGATTTAGTCAACCTATCCACGATCACCCAAATGGTATCAAGACCACCCGTTGTCTTGAGTAACTTGGTTATAAATTCCATTATGATCCACTCCTGCTTCCAATCGGGTATTTCTAGTTGCTGTAATAAACCCGAGGGCTTCTGGTATTCTACTTTGACATTGGCACAAGTCAGACCCTTGCCCACGTAGGTAGCAATTTTTGGCTTTCATGTTCGGCCACCAATAGAGTTTCTTGAGATCTAGATGCATATTATTTGAATTGGGGTGCACGGTGCTTCAGGTCTTGTGAGCCTCGCTCAGGACAACATCTCTAAATCCACCAAACCTCAGTATCCAGATCCGATTTATGCGATAACGTAATTTGTCAGTCTTTATTTCTAAGTTCTTATCCATCCTTCTGAAAGCTTCATCAGTCATGTTCTCTGGTTTCAAGCCTTCAAAATGGGCTTCCCTGATTTGTGAGGACAGGTATGAATGGATCGTCATGACTAATGATTGTACTCGACGGACCGAGTATTCCTTCCTACTTAGTGCATCTGCTACTATGTTTGCCTTGTCTTGGTGATAACGGATTTCACACTCGTAATCATTCAGTAGTTCTAGTCTTTGCCTCATGTTGAGTTCCTTTTGGTTGAGGATGTATTGAAAGCTCTTATTGTTGGGTTTTGAGCATTCTAACACTCCTAAGTGTGCATGCAACCCGAAATACCTTGGATCTATGTTTTCTCTATTATACATGCAAATATGAACATCCAAGGTATTATCCTAATCTAGCATACAAAACAATGAATATAACAAGATAGAATACATACCTCTTTGATGTAGAAAGTCTTCATGAAGCTTGAGTGCCTAGTGCCTCAAGTGTGACACCTCAAATGGTTCACACAACACCAAATACACTTAGAATGACTTGAGAGAATTCTACACTTCATGAAAATCGGCTAGCCCTTTCTTACTCTCTCTAGTGGCCGATTTTGGTGAATAATATGATGCTAATATAGTTAGGGTTACCCATGTAAACCCTAATTGACATGGCCTTTCATTTCCATGATCCATGGGTACAAAACACCATGGAGCATCCATGGAGAATCATATGGGTTTTAGCCCAACTAGATAATCCATGGAGCATTAGCCCACTATATAAGTATGGATGATTTACACAATCAACCCATATATTTAATTAGTCTGCTTTTGATCACTTAATTAATCCTAGATTAATTCTTGATCAATACTAATTAAATAATCTTATTATTCTTATTATTAATATACTAGAACTTATAATATATTAATAACCATAAGTATCTTATTTCTCTCATTTTAGTCTATCCAAGTGCATGATGTCGTGCAACCCAAATGGACCATGTAGGGTCGGGTCAAGTCTTACCAATTATAGTTATGGACTTAGACATTAATCCAACAGTCTCCCACTTGGATAAGTCTAAAATTATTATTGTGTATGACTTCAGGAACCGATCAACAATCGTAGCTCTCAAAAGCTTCTGTCGAACTCTGACCTTTTAGATGAACTCTGACCTTTGTCAATGACTTGTCCATTAGATAACGGATCATATATTCCTCCATTCTAGATATCATATGGACTGAGACATGGATTATAATCATTCTCTCTGTCCATTTGTTGTTTCCCGATTTCCGATTTATGACGACTAACTAATTGAAGAAATCAAATCAGTCCTGGCCCGGCCGAGCACTTCCATTTGTCATCATCAAATCATCGAGGGGCCCACAGATATCGCTTTTATCCCGTAGGTAAAAGGAATGGATAAACTTCGACTCATATGGCTTGTTCTACTACTTGTTAAATCATACACAAAGGCACGTTTTATAGCACCGAGTTACCAAATGCGTTTTCGTGCAATCAATGTACAACCAACTCATAGTAACAACTCATATCTCTAGGTTTGTAGAATATAAGATATCATCGTCTCATGATCACTCGTGATAAAATCCATGAAGTGATTCCAATGAGTGCGGGTTGAATCCAATACTCAGAACTTATGAGCACTCATGAGTGTTGTAGCCCTTTGTCCAACACCTTAGACCTCTACAAGCCAACCCATGACAGTCTTAATTCATATCTACTTCCAACATGCGACCGACTGTGGATGGTTTGAATAACTTAGTGATTCCGGAAGAATAACCCAGTTTATTCGGGAAGTGAAAACATGCAAAGTGAAACACAATAATAATTGAATCAAATATGGTATCAAAACCTATGAACATAAATAAAACACCTTTTATTTATCACCATATGATTACACATTATTCATTGTACTGTTTCAGCTATCAACTTTATTCTTGAATTTAAAACAATAGTAGTCCCATGCTCCAAGCATGTACACTATGTTTTCTAAACACTAGTCATGCCACACACCAAGTATGCATACTATGTTTGTCTATGATATTTACTTTGTGAAATAAATCAATTGAACATAACTCCAATGATTCTCTTTTCACACTCCTAAATCCTTACTGCAAATGCAAGAATTCCAAATTCATGCCATTAACTGAAATCTGTTAGATTCTAAACTTATATGCATTGATCCTCTTGTAATGATTATGCACAAAGTCAGAAAGACTTGACAACAAACATTACAGAGCATTCCAAAGGAGATCAGCTCCTTGGAAACATCCTTCTTGCATTAAGTTTCCTAATCTTACACAGATTGAATAATTTCTAACCTTGAAACATTTCCATATTCCCTTTTGACTATCACTTCTGAACAAGAGTTGCCTCCTTACAGATTATGTCAATATGGTCCTTCCAGAATTATCACTATACTTCCAATTGTCCTTGAGCAACCAATCTATGGTAAACCATAGATTGTCTTCGACAATTGTTTAATCCTGTTAGTCATATCCAGTTCTAAACCGTTTCCCTTCTTAATGCCCCATGCATTTGGAAAATTTAGAAAGGATGAATATAACACATGTAATCGAACCTATATTCGAAGCATATGGGACACGATTCATGATGTCTCACATAAAGACTAAATCAGTCTTTTGCTATAACATTTCCATTTCTATTTGCCAAGTTCTCAAAATTCAGATTATGAAAAGGGCCGCCGTAATCATAATCGAATTCTAGAACGCAAATAATGGACCCATATACAGAATTTCCTTATGTTGAGCCATTCCAACATGAAATTCATATATATATTCTTGACTAAATGATTAAAACCTCACGATCTAAGCTTATAGATTTGAGATGAAGTATAATTTCCTCTCCCTTAATTATAGCAAAACAAGTTTTTCCCAATTGAAACCTTTTGTTTTCTATAATTAACATTGCTAACTTGCAACCTTTATCATAATTATCATGCTCCCACTAACATGATGATTATTAGCATAACACTTATGCTCCCACTAGCTTTGACATGTACTTAGAAATCAGCTGACTTTCTTACCAAAGTTCACATTTCTGATACTAGATTGTTTTGATAAAACTTTATCAAAATCATACACCTTCCCTTAGATAGCACACTTATGTGTCTAAACAATTATGAAGAGGGATGCCGTAATCATAATGGTTAGACCTTTTTGCCACTTCTCACAAGTCTAGATTAGTGTGCCAGTAAACCACACATGCTCCACTAACGACTTTGAGAATGCAAATATTACAATTGCTATCTAGCTAAAATCTACTTAGTGAAAGTGTTTCCTCATCATCATTTTCATGAATCGGAGAGAAACCTTATGACACTTAGATTTACTGGTGTATGTGTTTTTATCCATGTGAATTGTCAAAACCATAGTCACATGACAAGGATAATGACAAATCCAAACTCATATGGACGGAACTCAATCTTAATTTCTTGCCACCTGACAGCTCAAGGGCCTGCCATTGCTTCCAAGTTGCTGTGCAACAAATTGAGAACTCTAAGAACTCATATGCAAAGCCAACTTTAACTGGAATGGGCACAAAATATGTCAACACGATAGGTTATAAACCTCAAGTCGTGTGCTAGTGAGGAACTTCAGGTTTTATTGTTGATTAGTTCTTGAGAATTTCAAGACCTTTAAGACTCCCACTCTCCTCTTGACATATAAGACTTTCTTGTCAGATATTCAAGAGATAGTGTGGATTCTAATCAAGAAAAACACTTCACACAATTGGCCTAAGTTAGTCTTTGTTTTATCGAAAACATCACAACTTACCAATTTCAAATGTACAAGAGTTGAAAACTTTTACTCTTACATTCGACAAGTGTTTTAAACCTTCTTTAAGACATGTCACTCAAGTTACAATCTTGGAGTATGACTCTAAGACTTGTATTGGAACGAAGTATGACTCATCTTCTTGATTTAACCATTTCAACAATTCAAGACCCCTCTTCTTAGTCATAAGAATGCACTAAGATTTCCTTAAAGAACTAATTGTGTTATGGTTTCTTAATCATTAAGATGATCACAAAACTGATACTAAAGTACTCTCCCAACTTTTCAGATTTGAGAAACTTTTATCCTTCTGCCTAATTTGATTCTTCTTATTTGCTCTGTCATACATTGGAACCTTTTTCCAATGTCTCAGAGTTACACTTAAGCTTGTAAGTATAATCACATTTACTGAGCTTTTGTAAACTATGACGAATAGTTTTATCAATCTTTTGTGGTGGACTTGACCAGTGCACAAGAATGTGTACTCGATCCTTTAGTCCTTCACTTGACTCACACATCCATGTGAACAAGTAATTAGTCTTAATTTTCCAATACTTGAAAGTTCTCATTCATCATGCTATACAACTTGCATCATTCCAAGTTCCGGTCCAAATGAAACTTGGGTGATGAGAATCTTTCCTTATTTGGTAAATTTAGACATTACCACAAATGAAAGAATCAATTTCATATTTCCACTGTTGCTATTAATGGAATCTTATAAGCAACAAAAATTTCCACAAATGCCATTGTAAGGATATTTTTAAAATAAATAAAATCAAAATTTTCCTTTTATTTTAAAACTTTGCGGAAAAACTATCCTTACAGTGCAAAAGCACATGAAAACTTTGTTGCTATCCATTCCTAAGCAATATATCATAACTCCTAAGAAGTAGCTCAAGAATCCGATCTTCAAACCATGCGATAGAAATCCATCTACGCGATCAGATTCAGCATACTCTTTATTTAAGTTTCTTCACTTTTCTTTGATTCTTAAAACGTCAACATGTGACCCAGTCACATCATGTATCAAGAATCTCAGAATAGAAACTTAGCAGAGTTAGATAGTGGACTTTACCGAAAGTAGAGTAAAACTTATTGACTTTAACATCCTTAGGTAAATTTGGCAGCTTCGCAACCAATGCCCCTTTCTTTGGCAATATAAACATATGGACCCTTTGATAATGGTACACGGGACTATCACAGACTTAGCTTTTTCTCTTTACCATTTGGTCAACCGAGTTGACTATGGCCGATCCCTTTCCATTGGGAAGAGAATGCTTTCTTGGATTTCATGTGTCACTATTGTCAATGTCCATCAAGTTTTAAGGAAGTTGATCTTAACAAATAGATAAGATCATTAAGGGTCTTGTCATAGTCTGTTTCATAGGTGTCCCAAAGGAACTCACTATGTGACTTAGAAAGTGATTGAACCACCAACTTTTTCAAGACTTTGACACCCAACTCTCCCGGCTTGTCAATATGTGACTACATCTCCAAGACGTGACCACACCTAGACCTTGCCTTACCAATTGGGCTTGAGTGACCTTAAACTATTCAAGAACTTGTGGGTTGGGGAGAATAATTGGAGGAGGTGAATGAAGTATGATTTCCAAGGGACGTCAACTTCATTTAGGAAAGCTTGTTTCAAGAGATTTGGGAAGATTATAAATGTCTAAACCAGACATCTTTTTGGGAGATATTCAAGATAGTTGATCTAAAGTCCTTAATATAACACCCAATATGAAATATTAAGGCTAGGACCCAACAAACTATTTTATAACTTAGAAGAGGTATGCCGTAATCCAAGCTATAAAATATTTGAAGGTAGGTGAATGACGATTCACCAATTTCCACCAAGATAAACGAAATGTATTATTAGGTTTTAATTGGTTTTTGAAACTCCTAGATCTTTTGAGATTCATTGAACTGTTCATTTGCATATTTAAATCTCGAGTGTGCCCTTCAGGTTTTGTGACTGGGATGCCGAGGATCACAAAACAAGGTGTGAAGTAACCATGAAAATTACTTGGTACCCTTAAGTGTTTAACCCTCAATCGATGTGTCAGTTAACCACACACGCTCCATCGATACTATGATAAACATTAAGTTACCCTTTGCCTACCTTGTTAAATACGAGTTAGTGTGCCGGTTAACCACACACGCTCCACTAACTGACTTAAACAAAGTGCAAAGTGTAATTTCATGGATTAGCACCTTATTCACATTTTCCTAAGTAACTAAGATTGGGTATTATTAAGAGTTTAGTTACTTAGTATTTATCATTAATACTTTTAATGAAGGGATAATTATAGTCCTGTCAAACCCGTTCGGCTAACAACCCTCCACCAGTCAAGCAAGCGGTGGGTGAGAGTCGACACCCATTAAGTTGTCATTTTATACGCAACAACCTTATACCCACCTTATAGACCGGCTTCGTGAATGAGGCGTACTAGCGGTAAGACTGACTTTACTCTTATACATATATATTATTAACTTATAATATTACAAAGTATAAGGGTTGAATTTTAACTTTTAAAATTCTAAGGGCTAACTTGGAATTAAAGTATTCATAAGTGAAAACTTTTCAAATTCCAAAACTTGAGGTCAAGTTTTGAAACTATTCAAAACTAATTAATTACATAACTTATGTGTTTAAAGTAGTTTTAATCCAAAAGCTTTTCAAGTTCCATAACTTGAGGACAAGTTATGGAAGACTTTAAACTAATAAAAGAATTAACTTTTTCCTTTATTTTATAACTTATGGAATTAATTAAGGTTACACTTTTTTTTATTTATTATTTAATGAAGCGACTCTTGGTCATCCATAACTTGAGGACAAGTTATGAAGTCATAAACCCATTTAATTAGAACTAGACTCTTCTTTTTTGTAACCTTTGCCAACTATTATGAGTTTTATGAAACTTAAATGTGACTTTTCATATAACTTGAGGACAAGTTACAAAAACACATTTTAGAATCAACTCTTAGATTAATTTGGATTGAAAACAACTATTTCACTCAACTTTTCCTATTAATCTAAGCAACTCATAAGAACAAGATAATTCAAATCAAACTTTTTCATGTAATTAGTCTAAACCTTAAACTAATACAAAACATGAATCTATTGACAATTATCATTGAAATTGGATTAGCATGAACATTACCACATCAAAAACAGGTTTATAAGTCCAAAAACATCTTAGGGTAATGTTCCTAGTCCAATTCCAGCCAAAAAAGTCGAATTTATGCTGTCTGGGGGTCGAACTCGTCGAGTGCACGAACCAACTCGGCGAGTTGGATGCATTTTGTCTTGGACTCGGCGAGTCTGCTGGGCAGACAGCATCAAAACTCGATTTTCAGCTCCTTTTGCAAGTATAACAAGAAAACAAGCCTAGGCTCTGATACCACTGTTGGGTTTTGAGCATTCTAACACTCCTAAGTGTGCATGCAACCCTAAATACCTTGGATCTATGTTTTCTCTATTATACATGCAAATATGAACATCCAAGGTATTATCCTAATCTAGCATACAAAACAGTGAATATAACAAGATAGAATACATACCTCTTTGATGTAGAAAGTCTTCATGAAGCTTGAGTGCCTAGTGCCCCAAGTGTGACACCTCAAATGGTTCACACAACACCAAATACACTTAGAATAACTTGAGAGAATTCTACACTTCATGAAAATCGGCTAGCCCTTTCTTACTCTCTCTAGTGGCCGATTTTGGTGAATAATATGATGCTTATATAGTTAGGGTTACCCATGTAAACCCTAGTTGACATGGCCTTTCATTTCCATGAGCCATGGGTACAAAACACCATGGAGCATCCATGGAGAATCATATGGGTTTTATCCCAACTAGATAATCCATGGAGCATTAGCCCACTATATAAGTATGGATGATTTATACAATCAACCCATATATTTAATTAGTCTTCTTTTGATCACTTAATTAATCCTAGATTAATTCTTGATCAATACTAATTAAATAATGTTATTATTCTTATTGTTAATATACTAGAACTTATAATATATTAATAACCATAAGTATCTTATTTCTCTCATTTTAGTCTATCCAAGTGCATGATGCCATGCAACCCAAATGGACCATGCCGGGTCGGGTCAAGTCTTACCAATTATAGTTATGGACTTAGACATTAATCCAACACTTATGATCGGTGAAGATTGTGCATTTTGTGACGTAGAGATAGTGTCTCTAGATCTTTTGTGGCAAACACCACCACTCCTAGCTCGAGGCCTTGAGTGGTGTAATTGACTTTGTGCGTCTTTAGCTGTCTCGAGGCATAGACAGTGACCTTTCCTCATTGTATTAACATGTATCCCAAGCCCTGGTTTGATGTGTCTCTATTGGCTACAAAGTCTTCGGTTTCTCCTGGTAGGGATAAAATCGGAGCTCTACACAGGGTATGTGTTAGCTTTTGAAACTTGGTTTCTTGCTTCACTCCTTAAGTGAATCTTGGTCCCCGCTTGTCGTTCCAATAGGTCTTCACCATTGTGTCTTCTATTTAGATAGGTAGGTAGTGTATGGGTTCGGTTTACTTGACTAGATTCTTTTGAAGGGTAGAACATTCACTCCAAGTCCTGGGTAGCTTTTGTCCCAGAGTTCATGGTAAAACCCATTCCTGGTCCATCTATCATCACCTCGTGCATACAGGTCGTATATAATTAAGATTAGTAAGACATTTGGATGGGTGACTCTGCCTCAAGTCCACAACCAGACAAGGAATAGGAAATATGGCGGTAACACACACCCAATGCCCATAGAATCTTAATTATATATGTATTGCATTGGTGTCTAAGCTTGTAACTATATTTGGTAACTACTTAACCCGGTTATGCATGGTCCTTTTGGGTTGCCTTCACTAAAGCAACATGATAGGATGATATATGAATACAGAGGTTATTATGATTTTTAATATGTTATATGAATAATATATTAATAGAGAAATCATATAATTAAATTAATATTAGACAAGGATTAATTAAGAAATTAATTTTGTGGCTAAAAGAGATTAATTTAATAATAGGAACTTAAACCGTCAAATGTGTGATAGTTAAGTATTGGGCTGAGGAGCCTCTTGGACTAGGCATGGACAAAATGAGGATGTATCCATCCTTAATTTTCACCATAAGGCCATATTCCATAAGTTTCCTTGGATAGCTTAAAGCCTAAGTTGTCTATTAGGGTTTTGACTGAAACCTTAGCAGCTCCAGCATAAATAGGACCCTTAGGCTCCAGAAATCGGCTACCCTATTCCTAAGAGTGCAAGAGCGGAATTCAAGAGCTTCCAACCTCTCTCCACGATCATTCTTTTGTTTTTGGTGTTTGTAATCCATTAGAAGAGTGACACTTGTGACTCTAAGCTTAAAAGATAAGAAGATTCAAACAAACAACAAGAGGTAATCATTTAGATCTAATTTGTCTTATTAATTTCGAATTATTCTCATTAGATATAGGGTTTGAAAGTCTTCGATGAATGCATGTACGATTAGAGAAACCTAGATCCAAGCATTAGGGTTTGCATAAGCACATATGATGTTCTTTTGGCTCAAACCCATCAATGGTATCAGAGATTTGTTTGGTTTCTATTGTATTTGATGCCTTGAATGTTCATCAAGCTTTAAAATCGATTTTTGGGCTAACTTTCTGATGAACTCGACGAGTTTAGCTGTCAGACAGAGAGATTTTTTAGATTTCTTGCTGTTTTCCTTAATGATACTTACCTAAATCATTTTAGACTTATAAAATCCGAATTTTATTACTGTTTGGTGAATATCTGTGACAACCTGAAATTTTCCATCCAGTACAGTCAAACACTTCATTAAAAGTCAAACTCATTTCTGCTATCTTTTAGCACAATTAGGAGTTTATTTGAGCGTGTTGAGCCTTGTACACTTAAGGGATAAGTGTCGAGTTAATCTGCTGAAGCTATAGCACAAAGTTCGAGCCTTAAACACATTGATCAGAAGTTCACGGCCGCCACATGGGAGTTTACGGCCGTAAACTCCATCTTATATGATGATATGCAGGCCATTATCTCATTCTTTCATTTCCCTTGGTTGATTTCTTCCCAAATCCTCTCAAGTATCATCCCGATCTTCGACCCCAATCTTCAAAACTCTTAAGATTATTGTATTAACTAGTTGATATCTTGCATGAACTAGTAATCTTACATGATTTCATACGTGAAATCATTCCATTTTGTAGATTTTCAGTTTCACCAAGAACACACACTCGTGTTCTTGGCAAAAACCGACCATTCAAGCTCCTAGATCATAAGTACTCTTGATCCAACTCATTGTAGACTAGGTTTATCATTTTTAGGGCTAGGTAAACATAAGAAATCAAGAAAATCAAGGAGTTTATGGCCAAGACATGTTCTTGGGCCGTAAACCCCTTTAAAGAGTGCAAATGACACCCTAAAACCGTAGTAAGCCTTGATTTTTAGCATAGAACATTACACCATGGACCTCAGGACCAAGATTCATGAAATGGTACTCCTTACCATGAGTTTACGTCTGTAAACTCATGGGGAAGTTGTCCCAGGGCCTTGAACACCATGGAAGGTCATTTTAGGACCTTAAACCCACCCAAACACTTGGTTAAAGCATTGGAACACTTAACCACTTAAACACTTAGAGTTTAAGCCACTTTTGGTGACCAAATGAGATTTTACGGCCAGGAGTTTACTCCCCTGGGCCGTAAACTCCAACAAACATGGTCAATAGACCATCAACTCCTGTATGAGGCTTTGCACTCCTTTGTTGCAACCCGATAGCCTCTTAGCACTTGACCAAAGTGTTTTCCTCGCAATAGGATGTTTTTACATATTTAATTAGTGCTATAATCACTAATTGTTTATATACATATGTCTTCATATGTAATTAGGATCTTTGTGTGTGTCTAAATCTTCACTTGACACCAAGCACTTGTTTGACACTTCCTTCCGATCTGCTCACTGCAGGTGAGTTCATACCCCTTGAATTAACCTTTTAAATGTTTCTACATGTTTTTAAATGCTTTATGGGGGGGAATACAAGTTGAATCATGTTTGTTATTACATCAATCACATGTGATTAATAACTAACAAGCAAATGGATTTACTATACGTTAACCGTTTTACCAAACGGATTTCTTCAAATGATTTTCATAAACGTTTTATATGTTTAAAACTCTTTATTAAACACTGTATGTTTCATTTCAAACTCTTTTTCAATGGTGTTTCAAACAAAGGTTTCTTTATACTTCAATTGTTTTTGTCAAACAAATACTTTCAAACCGTTTTATAAACTAACATCAAGTCGATCTTTTCTTAGGTATTAATCTTTTTCAAAGGTTTTATAAAACTCCTTATATGCTTTTATATTATCAATTGCATGCCTTTATATGTATAGTTATATAAATAATATTTAAAAGACTTAGGAAGGTTAACCTACTATATTTCCTTTTCCCCGTTGGGATGTGGTCTGGTAGGGTATCGTGTATCCGTTCGAAGGTCGTTTAACTATCAGTTATATATCATGTATACATATAGAGACATAAAAGTTTTCCTCAGTCAGTTCAGTACCTTTAGGTAGCAAAGGCATACTTCACTTATACATGTACACCATTAGTAACTATTATAGGTATAGTTAGGAGATACTACTTACCATTCCAAGTACAAGGAATCACACAAGAGTTAGTTCATTCATGAGTCTATACTAATACATTACATATTACATGAGTACGTTTACATAGATACGCTTACATGAATACATTTACATGAATACATTTACATGAGTACGTTTACATAGATACATTTATATGAGTACATTTACATATATACGCTTACATGAGTACATTTACATAGATACGCTTACATGAGTACGTTTACATAGATGCCCTATTAAAAGCGTGCCTATATATGTATAGTTGTATAAGTAATGTTTAAAGGACTTAGGAAGGCTAACCCGCTCTATTTCCTTTTCCCCGTTGGGATTTGGTCTGGTGGGTGTCGGGTATCCGTCCGAAGGTTGTTTAGATACTTAGTTATATATCTTGTGTACATATATGGACATAATAGTTCCTTTCATTCAGTTCAGTACCTTTGGGTAGCAAAGGTATACGTTCATATACTCTTACATGGATACTTTTACATAGAAAATATATGATGAGTTACTATTACATTTTATATGTATAGATTCTGTTATATAATCCTCATTCTTATCTTTACTTAGTGATACAATCACATAATCGATGAGATAGATTGGACTTAATATCCTAGTACCAAAGGATACATTGCGGGATTAACCATTCCTAGAATCTCTGTTAGCTACAGAGGTAAAAGCACATCCACGGATGTCAACGGTTGATACCATTACAGGTATACTTTAAGGGACTAACTATTCCTATACCCAGCTGTTAGCAACAGAGGTAAATGTACATCTACGGATGTCTTCAGTTAACACTGTTAGTTATCCTAGTAGAAAAGGATAATACTTAGGTTATTTATATTATTACATTTATCTTGTGACTCATTCACATAACCGATGAGGTGAATAATATTTGAGTATCCTAGTACTAAAGGATACAATTTTTTATAATAATAATAATAGTAGCACAGTCGGGTCTTGGTAGAAGGCTACATTCAGAGCAGTTAAGGTCTTGGTAGAAGGCTACATTCAGAACAGTTAGGTCTTGGTAGAAGGCTACATTCAGAACAGTTAGGTATTCAGAACAGTTAGGTCTTGGTAGAAGACTCCCTTTTATACTAGTAGGAATCATAAGGGTTTCTAGGGTTTTTCAAACGTTTACAGCTGTTTTACAAACATTTTCATACTTATACAAACTTTCTTTCAAAACAATTTCAAGTCTTTCATTACAAGTTTTACAAATTAAAGACACATTAATACTTATGAATTCACCAGCTTTTGGCTGATACTCTCTTTCAAAATAACTTGTATTCTCAGGTCACAAATAGACAGGTACGACGACCAGGTTTTGTGAAGACGGAGCAGTTCAGACTTGTCTTTTATTTTGATTATTCATAATATTGTTGTATACTATGAAAGAACACACTTGTAATTAAAATTATACTATTAATACAATGGATGATGTTGTTTCTTTTTTACTACTTTGCATTGTTGTGATACTTTACATGACGTCCTCCGCCCCAGAACGTTTCCTCCGTTCTTGGTTTTGGGGTGTGATAGATTGGTATCAGAGCATTGTTTATAGTAAATTAAGTATATCAACCCATAAAAGATATACTAACTATAAATACATAGGGATTAAAAATACTCTAACCAAGAGTTTATACTTTAAATAATAAAGTATTTGAGTGAGTATACGTGTCTGCATTCATACTAAAATCCGTGTCACAATGACAAGAACAAAAGTATTACGGTTGTTGAATATCACAGGTAAGCTCGGGGATGTATGGTCAGTCTTGGGAGTGGCATACCCTAATCAACTATGCTGGTCCGAGGAGTGATTAGCATATGCCCGAGAATGGTTGTGATATTGCAACAAGTCTAAAAACTTACCAACACCACCACAATGAAATACTACAGGGGTATCTAGTTTTACTATAAGTACTTTATACTTGAGAACTAAAGAAAAATAGGATCTTTAGTACTAGGTCAATAGTTGGTAAGTGGATACATTAAGTTATATGTAACTAGGATGATATAGACTCAGAATCTGTGAAATTTTGCTTTACCCTTGTTCCTCGTGAATTTGGAGTTAAGGTCAATTATTCGAAGGCCTATCCTGTTGATTACATATAATGTATATGCACTTTACAAATAGTGACATAACTAATAAACATCTTCTCATAATTATCTAGATAGTTCGTCTAAAGAAATGCTTCTTGACCCCGATTCTCGCGTAGATATCATGGCTGGACTCCATCCCCACATCAACTCGTACCTTCCGAATGAAGGCAATGCTGGATAGGTCAGAGAAAACCCGAGAATCATCATCAAATCCCTTTGAATTATCACCATGATGAAGACCTTTTAGATGGTGCTAACTCCAAACCCGAGGTTGAGAACCTACCCCAGACAGCTCCCTTTCCAAATCCTAACCCCTGTCCGGCTTTTCATGGCCCGGCACCTCCTTGGGTAGAATGCTTGGAGACATGGAGCAAAGAGCAAGATCAGTCTGCACCGTTTAATGGAGATCGAAGCTTCTACAACGTACACGAAGGGAGCTCAATAAGCATAGTTCTACCAATCCTGATCCGTAGAGTTACCCGAAGCGAAATTCAAGGCGAAATTCAGGGTTGGACGACTCTCCAATGTATCGCAGAGGTTGGTGCCAATGCGAGAATGCATACCTTCTACACCAATCACCTTTAACAAACTCACGAGAGATCTGAGAGAAACCATGAAACCCTTCTGCAAGCCCTGGCTGAAACTCGAGCCGAATTCATAGAGCTCTGAGTATGCCAGAGGATGTACGAAAGATACCTACTCGATATGGAACGTCAACTAGCTGAACTAAGGGTTCACCATAGGGGTGACCTTCGCCGTTAAGAGATACTTTACTTTCCTTCATTGTTTTACAGAAAAGTGCTCCTGCCTATGTTCTATGTAGCACTTTCCTATGTGACTACCTTGTACAGTAAGTACTGTTAGTTAGACATTTATGCTGTCAAGGACTTTTTCTACTTCAGATGTGATGTAAGACCCTCTGCAGGGTCAATCTCCCTGATCTTATTACATCTTAAACATCGACTATTATCGACAGCCGGCTAACTTATGTGTCACTCTTTTGGTTCAAATACCTTCTTCATATCTTCATTTGAGTCTATCTGAAACATGTTGTAGTCAAGTCATTAGACTACAGTAATTTAACTCCGGAGACATTTCCAAGTCCCCTTTTAGTGGTCGGATCATGTTATTCACCAACCAACGATACCTCGGCTTGAACGACAAACTTCTTGAGACCATTCTACGAACTTACTTCTACTCCTTACTAAGGACTGCATCATAGGGATGTAGGTTGGATCTTCGTAGACATACTTCCATTTCGTACTAGGACTGCATCATAGGGAGGTAGGTCAAACCTTCGAGATCATACTCTTACTCTTTCAGTTAATGATCGACGTAAACCCAAAGTCAATATTAGCCTTTACTAGGAAATCTTAGTTCCTCGAAAAAGATTTGTAAGAAGATTATTGTCATGGCTTTCCTCGCTTATACATTCCCGAGTTATATATAACGAAGACCTAGTAGACAATAGAATGTGAGATTTCTAACGTAGTTTCTTTCCCTTGTTGGGATGTGGGACTAGAGTAGAATCACACATTTTATTATCCGCCCTTTCTTGATTATATCATAACATGTATAAGCTAAGTTTTCATGAATAAAAACTCAGATCTTATCCAGAATCAAAATGATACAAGAACCGTCCGGACAGTTTAACGACTACTCAGCAACGGAACGAAAAGAACAAGCCTCTCACCTTTTGGAGCTCTGGTCTTATTCTTCAAGAAGACAGAGTTCAGGGGTTGCGATCATACCAACACTAATGCACCGGATCCCATCAGAACTACGTAGTTAAGCGTGCATGGGCGAGAGTAGTACTACTATGGGAAACATTTGGGAAGTCCTCGTAGTGCAGACCTCAACATGACTTCCATTAGAAATCATTACCCTCTGCCTCGCATAGATGAGTCGGTTGACCAACCACAAAGAACTATTTACCTTTCAGAAATAGACCTGAGATCCGAATATCACCAGTTGCGAGTGTTAGTAAAGGATGTTCGTAGGACAATCTTCGAAACTCGATACGGACACTACGAGTCATAGTGATACCCCTCGGATAGGACCGATACGCTCATAGTATTCATGAATTTAATGAATATGGTACGCCATCCTTACTTGGATCAGTTCGTCATTGTCCTTGTAAATGACATAGTTATCTACCCTCGTAGTAAGAAGGAAATCATAAAGAGCATCTACAACAAACCATGGAAACATTTCGATCAGAGAAACTTTACGCGAAGTTCTCTAAATGCGATTTTTAGATTTGAAGAGTCGAATTCCTGAAGCACACTATTAGTGATGTGGGGATTCTGAGGACCTTCTAATAATCAAAACCGTTGAGAATTTGTCAGCACCAAAGACGCCAACAAGGATTCGCCAAATTTTGGGTCTCGCTGACCTACTGTCGATAGTTCACCCAGAACTCCTCACGAATCACGAAACCTCTTATGACTTTGACTCAGAAGGGAGTGGCCCTTGACTGGGAAGACAAGCAAGAGGAAGAAAACCTTGGAATTCCAAGTGAGAGGCCAAATCCTTTTTGAAGTCTCACTCTAGTAAGGCTAGATACGCTTCGGAAAGCATGGTAAGCCAAATCCAAAATAGTTAGGACCTCCGAGATTCTTGACAGAATCGGTCCTATAACTCACGAACCCAACCTACACCGCGAACTCAGTAACGTACATTTTACCATTCACTTCTCGAACTTGAAAATGTACCTTTCCGTCAGGACTCTCGTAATCCCACTCGACGAGATCGTGATCAACGAGATCCTCGCCTTCGTAGAAGAACCGTAGTGACCATCGACCGAGAGGTCAAGCGGACGAAGCAGCGCAGTCTCCCTTTAGTGAAGGTTCGTTGGGATACCAACCGAGGACCCGAATTCACTTATGAGCACGAGAACCAATCGATTACGAAGTTTCCCAACTCTTGACTCGATCATTCATACCTACTTCCTTACCTAAATTCTAATTTCGGGATGAAATTCCCTCTAAGAGGGGGATGATATGACAACCCAAAATTTTCCATCCAGTACAGTCAAACACTTCATTAAAAGTTAAACTCATTTCTGCTATCTTTTAGCACAATTAGGAGGCTATTTAAGCATTCTGAGCCTTGTACACTTAAGGGATAAGTGTCGGGGTTAATCTGCTGAAGCTATAGCACAAAGTTCGAGCCTTAAACACATTTATCAGG
Source organism: Lactuca sativa (assembly GCF_002870075.4). Lineage (NCBI taxonomy): Eukaryota > Viridiplantae > Streptophyta > Magnoliopsida > Asterales > Asteraceae > Lactuca > Lactuca sativa. Next base: position 125,466,233 of record NC_056625.2, on the reverse strand, counting down.
AGTTCACGGCTACCACATGGGAGTTTACGGCCGTAAACTCCATATGGGCCGTAAACTCCATCTTATATGATGATATGTTGGCCATTATCTCATTCTTTCATTTCCCTTGGCTGATTTCCTCCCAAATCCTCTCAAGTATCATCCCGATCTTCGACCCCGATCTTCAAAACTCGTAAGCTTATTGTCTTAACTAGTTGATATCTAGCATGAACTAGTAATCTTACATGATTTCATCTGTGAAATCATTCCATTTTGTAGATTTTCAGTTTCACCAAGAACACACACTCGTGTTCTTTGCCAAAACCGACCATTCAAGCTCCTAGATCATAAGTACTCTTGATCCAACTCATTGTACACTAGGTTTATCATCTTTAGGACTTGGAAAACATAAGAAATCAAGAGAATCAAAGAGTTTACGACCAAGACAAGTTCTTGGGTCGTAAACCCCTTTTAACGGTGCAAATGACACCCTAACACCCTAGTAAGCCTTGATTTTTAGCATAGAACATTACACCATGGACCTAAGGACAGAGATTCGCGAAATGGTACTCCTTACCAAGAGTTTACAGCTGTAAACTCATGGGGGAGTGGTCCCAGGGCCGTGAACACTATGGAAGGTTATTTTAGGACCTTAAACCCACCCAAACACTTGGTTAAAGCATTGGAACACTTAACCACTTAAACCCTTAGAGTTTTAAGCCACTTTTGGTGACCAAATGAGAGTTTACGGCCAGGAGTTTACTCCCCTGGGCCGTAAACTCCAACAAACATGGTCAATAGACCATCAACTCCCGTATGAGGCTTTGCACTCCTTTGTTGAAACCTGATAGCCTCCAAGCACTTGACCAAAGTGTTTTCCTCGCAATAGGATGTTTTTACATATTTAATTAGTGTTATAATCACTAATTGTTTATATACATATGTCTTCATATGTAATTAGGATATTTGTGTGTGTCTAAGTCTTCACTTGACACCAAGCACTTGTCCGACACTTCCTTCCGATCCGCTCACTCCAGGTGAGTTCATACCCCTTGAATTAACCTTTTAAATGTTGCTACATGTTTTTAAATTCTTTATGGGGGAATACAAGTTGAATCATGTTATTTATTACATCAATCACATGTGATTAATAACTAACATGCAAATGGATTTACTATACGTTAACCGTTTTACCAAATGGATTTCTTCAAATGATTTTCATAAACGTTTTATATGTTTAAAACTCTTTATTAAACACTGTATGTTTCATTTCAAACTCTTTTTCAATGGTGTTTCAAACAAAGGTTTCTTTATACTTAAACTATTTTTTTTAAACAAATACTTTCAAACCGTTTTATAAACTGACATCAAGTCGATCTTTGCTTAGGTATTAATCTTTTTCAAAGGTTTTATAAAACTCCTTATATGCTTTTATATTATCAATTGCATGCCTTTATATGTATAGTTATATAAATAATATTTAAAAGACTTAGGAAGGCTAACCTGCTTTATTTCCTTTTCCCCGTTGGGATGTGGTCTGGTAGGGTATCGTGTATCCGTTCGAAGGTCGTTTAACTGTCAGTTATATATCATGTATACATACAGAGACATAAAAGTTTTCCTCAGTCAGTTCAGTACCTTTGGGTAGCAAAGGCATACTTCGCTTATACATGTACACCATTAGTAACTATTATAGGTATAGTTAGGAGATACTACTTACCATTCCAAGTACAAGGAATCACACAAGAGTTAGTTCATTCATGAGTCTATACTAATACATTACATATTACATGAGTACGTTTACATAGATACGCTTACATGAATACATTTACATGAATACATTTACATGAATACATTTACATGAGTACGTTTACATAGATACATTTATATGAGTACAGTTACATAGATACGCTTACATGAGTACATTTACATAGATACGCTTACATGAGTACGTTTACATAGATGCCCTATTAAAAGCATGCCTATATATGTATAGTTGTATAAGTAATGTTTAAAGGACTTAGGAAGGCTAACCCGCTCTATTTCCTTTTCCCCGTTGGGATGTGGTCTGGTGGGTGTCGAGTATCCGTCCGAAGGTCGTTTAGATACTTAGTTATATATCCTGTGTACATATATGGACATAATAGTTCCTTTCAGTCAGTTCAGTACCTTTGGATAGCAAAGGTATACGTTCATATACTCTTACATGGATACTTTTACATAGAAAATATATGACGAGTTACTATTACGTTTTATATGTATAGATCCTGTTATATAATCCTCATTCTTATCTTTACTTAGTGATACAATCACATAATCGACGAGATAGATTGGACTTAGTATCCTAGTACCAAAGGATACGTTGTGGGATTAACCATTCCTAGAATCTCTGTTAGCTATAGAGGTAAAAGCACATCCACAGATATCAACGGTTGATACCATTACAGGTATACTTTAAGGGACTAACTATTCCTATACCCAGCTATTAGCAACAGAGGTAAATATACATCTACGGATGTCTTCAGTTAACACTGTTAGTTATCCTAGTACAAAAGGATAATACTTAGGTTATTTATATTATTACCTTTATCTTGTGACTCATTCACATAATCGATGAGGTGAATTATATTTGAGTATCCTAGTACCAAAGGATACAATTTCTTATAATAATAATAATAGTAGCATAGTCGGGTCTTGGTAGAAGGCTACATTCAGAGCAGTTAAGGTCTTGGTAGAAGGCTACATTTAGAACAATTAGGTCTTTGTAGAAGGCTACATTCAAAACAGTTAGGTCTTGGTAGAAGGCTACATTCAGAACAGTAAGGTCTTGGTAGAAGGCTACCTTCTGAACAGTTAGGTCTTGGTAGAAGACTCCCTTTTATACTAGTAGGAATCATAGGGATTTCTAGGGTTTTTCAAACGTTTACAGCTGTTTTACAAACATTTTCATACTTATACGAACTTTCTTTCAAAACAATTTCAAGTCTTTCATTACAAGTTTTACAAATTAAAGACCCATTAATACTTATGAATTCACCAGCTTTTGGCTGATAGTCGCTTTCAAAATAACTTGTATTCTCAGGTCACAAATAGACAGGTACGACGACCAGGTTTTGTGAAGACGGAGCAGTTCAGACTCGTCTTTTATTTTGATTATTCATAATATTGTTGTATACTATGAAAGAACACACCTGTAATTAAAATTATACTATTAATGCAATGGATGATGTTGTTGCTTGTTTACTAGTTTGCATTGTTGTGATACTTTACATGACGTCCTCCGCCCCAGAACGTTTCCGCCGTTCTTGGTTTTAGGGTGTGACAGTATCCTTAACAAAACAAGAGATAATTACCAATTGGTTGAATAATAAATTCCTAATTTGATAATATTTCATTATTTGAATTAATTGTTGAATTGTCTTGTAAATAAATTGATTAGGTCAAATTTAGATAATCATTAAATTAATTGTTTAATTTAAAAAATTTTGCTATTTGATCCTTTGTGTTTTGAAAAGTTCAAAACTTGTCCTCACGTTTTGAAATTTAAATTTTATAATTAAAATATTTAATTTGAACTATTTAAATTTCAAATCCTATAATTTTACAAGTTTAAAATTCAACATTATACTTTATAATATTATAAGATTTATATATATATATATATATATATATATATATATATATATATATATATGTATGTATGTATATATATATATATGTAGTATAACTTAAAATGCTAGTCTTACCATTAGTAGGCCTCATTCACGAAGCCAATCGTTAAGGGGGTATAAGGTTATGACCTATAAAATGGCCATTTAATGGGTGTCCACTCTCACCCACCACTTCCTTGATTGGTGGAGGGTCATTAGTCGAACGGGTAGGATAGGGCAACACTTTCCTCATTAAAAGCATAATGAATCTATATAAAGTAACTAAGTGATTTTACAATATTCCCAATCTTAGTTATTTTAGGCAAAAGTGAATTGATGCAATACCATGAAATTACACTTTGTACCCTTGCTAAGACGTTAGTGGACCGTGTGTGGTTAACCGCCACACTAATTGGGTTCTAAGCAAAGGTAGCAAAGGGTGACTCATTGTTTGTCATAGTTCGATGGAGCGTATGTGGTTAACCGACACATCGAATAGGTGACTGTAACAATGAGTGCACCATGTATGTTTGCATGGTTATTCACATCCGCTTTATGATCCTCGGCATCCCAGTTACAAACTAGAGGGGCATATCGAAATTTAAACATGCCATTTAAAAGTTTAATGAATCTCAAAAGATCTAGGAGTTTTCAATACATTTAAAACTTATTCTCTTTTTAGTTTTTCATGGTGGAGAATTAGTGAATCGTCATTCACTTACCTTCAAATCATTTGCATGTTAGATTACGGCATCCCTTTTCTAACATATAAATAATGTTATAGGATCCTAGCCCTAATTTCTCATTTAGGTGTTTAATTGGGGATTCATTTCTAATCAAACTTTGTTCTTTTCCTTTACAGATGTCGAACATGAACAACAACAACGCTTCTGACTCGAATTCCTCCGGCTCATTCTCAATCATGAACTTGTGTGGGAGGGTGATATTTGATGGAAACAATTTCAATGATTGGATTCATATTATAAGAATGGTCACCCGCTACGAGGACAAAGAGTATGACCTTGACAAGGAGCTGAAGGAGATCGACATGAACACTTCCACTCCCAAATAGATCACTACCTTTGAGGCCCACTAGCATGATGCCACGAAAGACCATTGCATCATGCTACCGACAATCACTTCCGAACTCCAAAAGTCCTATGAGGACATGCATCCCTATGAGATGCATCAAGACTTGTTGGACCGGTACCACCGAAGCGCGAGGCAAGAAAGGTACGAGATCATCACTTCGATGATCACTACTAGAATGGGTAATGGAGAGTCCCTTACCACCCATCTGCAAAAGATGCAGAGATATGTTGATCGTCTGCTAAAGTTAAATGTTAACTTTCATGAAGAGCTGGTGATTGACATCATCCTTCACTCCTTGCCTCCATACTACAACCAGTTCCATATGACCTACCATATGAATAAGGGAGAGGTCAATTTGAGCAACTTTCAAGGCTTGCTAAGGACTACTGAGAGAAATCTTAAGGATAAGTCTGTTGAATCAACTCCCGCTCCAACTGCTGCCCCTGTTTTGGCTATTGGGCAAGGGAAGGGTTAGAAGAGGAAGGATCCCTCAAAGAGCCACCACAAGGGAAAGTCCCAAGATGGTACCTCTTCTAGTGGAACCAAATTTGGCTCTACTAAACCCAACTCAAACCCCAAGGAGGCAAAGTGCCACCACTGCCACAAGATAGGGCATTGGAAGAGAAGCTGCCCAGAATATCTGCAAGCAATCAAGGATGGGAAGATCAATTCATCCTACGCAAGTATTTACACTATGAAAATTAATGATTCATCACATGCCATTTCTTGGGTTCTAGATACAGGATGTGGTTTTCACATCTGTTTTGATTTGCAGGGCCTTAGAAGAGATAGGGATGTGGAGAATGGGAAGATAAATTTTATCATGGGGAAAAGAAGATCGCCGCTGTTACCAAGATTGGAGTTTACTCTTTAATGCTCAGTAGTGGATTAGGATTAGATTTAAACAATTGTTGCTATTCGCTAGATATGGCAAGAAACATCATTTCATTTCATGGTTTATGTAGACAAGGTTTTAGATATTCATTTTATAGTGAAAAAGGTTCTATTAATGCTTATCTTAATGGTGTCTTTTATTTTGAAGCATTTCCTTGTAATGGAATATATGAAACTATGATGGTTGTAGATAAGTTAGGAAATGATGTGTTTTGTATTGATTCATCCAATGGTTTGGATAAAGCATGCTTGTGGCAATGTCGTCTTGGACATGTCAACAAGAAATGTATAGCCCAACTCCAAAAGGATGGATTGTTGGAGTTATTCGACCTTAGGGACGATGACGTGTGCGAGTCTTGTTTACTTGGAAAGATGACCAAGTCACCCTTTACCGACACTTGTGAAAGGGGTGAGGGTTTATTGGATCTCATACATACCGATGTATGTGGGCCCTTTAGATCCACCACAAAGGATGTGAGCCACTTCTACGTAACTTTTACTGATGATTATAGCAGATATGGGTATATCTACTTAATCAAGCACAATTCAGAAAACTTTGAAAATTTCAAAGAGTTTAAACAAGAAGTGGAGAATCAGTTGGGCAGGAAAATCAAGATGCTTTAATCCGATCGGGGTAGATAGTACCTAAGTCTTGAATTCCACGACCACCTCAAGGAATGCGGAATCATTTCGAAATTGACGCCACCTATAGCACCGCAGTTGAACGGTGTGGCTAAGAGGTGTAATCGAACTTTTCTAGACATGGCTCGTTCCATGATGATTCGTACTTCACTACCTATCTCATTATGGGTATACCTTAGAGACTGCTTCCCATATCCTTAACTTAGTCCCTACGAAGAAGGTTGCCAAAACACCTCACGAGATGTAGACAGGGAAAGCTCCCTTGTTAGCACATATCAAGGGTTGGGGTTGTGATGCTTTCGTAAGACGAGAGACTCACGACTAGGTCGAACCTCATAGTGATCGGTGTACATTCATCGGCTACCCACAGAAGTCCTTTGGATATCTCTTATATTGACCGAATGACAATGTTGTCTTCGTTGCTTGGAGAGGGGTTTTCTGAGAGCGAGAACTCATAAGCCAAGGGGACAGTGGGAGGCAAATCGATCTTGAAGAAAATCAAGAGTCGAGCGATGAAGGAACCACTAACGCTGGCGCTCAACCCGAGGAGGAAACTCCGGTTGAACTGATTGACGAGTCCTTACCTCTCAGACGTTCTGATAGAGTTAGGGTTCAACCCCAGTTTTATGGTTTTCATATTACTACCGAAAGGGGATACGTTCATTAGTGATAGTACACTAGTGAATTTGGACGAACCTAATAGCTATAAGGAAGCCATGGCAGGCCCAGAGTCTGTGAAGTGAATAGAGGCAATGGACATCGAGATTTACTCCATGTATGACAACCAAGTTTGGAATTTGGTTGAACATGTACCATGTCGTAAGACGGTCGGGTGTAGGTGGATCTTCAAGAAGAAAATCGACATGGATGGGAATGTGCACACTTATAAGACATGATTGGTCGTGAAGGGTTTCACTCAAACTCTCGAAGTTGACTATGATGAAACCTTCTCACCAGTTGCGAAGATACAGTCTATTAGGGTGATGCTAGCCATTGCCTCATTTCATGACTATGAAATATGGCAGATGGTTGTTAAAATTGCTTTCCTTAATGAGAAGTTGGCTGAGGATGTTTACATGGCTCATCCAGAGGGTTTTCTCAATGTGAAGCATCCTAATAGAGTATGCAAGCTTGAGATGGTCATTTATGTACTGAATCGAGCGTCTCACAAATAGAATCTTTGTTTCAATGAGAAACTCAAAGAGTTTGGTTTTCAATGAAGCAAGGATGAATCATGTGTATATATCAAAGCTAGTGGGAGTATAGTAAGCTTCCTCATATTGTATGTCAATGCCATACTAATCATAGTAAATGACATCCCAACATTGTAGGAGGTTAAGTCCTGGCTCGGGAAGTGCTTCGCTATGAAGGACCTTGGAGAGGCTTCCTATATTTTAGGAATAAGGATAGTGAGAGATAGAAATAAGGGACTAATACATCTTAGTCAGAATACTTACCTAGACAAGGTACTAAAAAGTTTTAGTATGGAGAATTCAAATAAGGTGGAGTTACCGATCCAAAGTAATGCCAAGTTGAGTAAGACTGAAAGCCCGAGTATCGAAGTTGAAATACCATAAATGATCCAACTACCATACGCTTCCACAGTTGGATCGATTATGTACGCTATGACTTGTACTCGCCCTGATGTAGCCTTCGCTTTGAGCATGGTCAGCAGATATCAAGGGAACCCTGGCAAAGGGCATTGGACCACAGTCAAGAATATTCTTAAGTACTTTCGGAGGACCAAGGAATGGTTTCTAGTCCTCGGTGGGAGTAATGACGTAAAGGTGCGAGGGTACAGTGATGCCAGTTTTCAGACCTTGAAGAACTTCATTGGAGTCCTTGGAGTTATGTCAGCCATAAAGGAGCCCATGGAAATTTTCTATGATAATGAAGGTGCGGTTGCCTTGACCAATGAACCAAGGGATCACGACAGATCTCGACATCTTGACAGAAAATATCACTTTATTTGACATCGGGTGGAAGAAGGACTCCTCGTAGTAAAGAGGGTATCGTAAGAGGATAAACCAACAGATCCACTTACGAAGGGACTGAGCAGGGTTAAGCACTTGCAACACGCTACGAGCATCGAGCTAAAGGATGATATTAGTTTAGATTAGATAGTTTAGAAACGTGTAATAGATAAACTATAATTAACATTTTATGATTAAATAAAAGAGTATTATTTATTATGAGTTTGATTTGTGCATTGGAATAAACCCACGCTTTCTGGAAGCACTTCATGGAATTTATCTCAAGTGATCGCAAAACAATAATATTATATGGTCTTAAAACCTAGATATATGCTTTATTGTTTGCTAATTGGTTCTGCATTGATAATGCGTAAACGCATCAGTAACTTCATGTTAGAAAATGCATTGTTGTGTATGATTTGACTAGTGGATAGTAAATGTATATAAGTCGAAGTTTATCTGTTCCTTTTATCCTAAGAGGGTAAAAGCAATATCAGGGCCCCTCGATGATTTGGTTTGAGTTATGTGTCAGGCCCGGTCAGGACTAGATTGATGTGTTCAATTAAGTTTTATATCAAACAAATCAGAGATCGAAAAACAAACAGTTGGACAATAAGTATGACTATGTTCCATGTAATTGTTTGCATGATATCTAGAACAGAGGACTATACAATCCCTTATCTAAAGGACAGGTTACTAATAAGATTAGAGTTTGACAGCATCTTTGAGATCTACGATTGCTAATCGGATTGTTCTTACATTTGTAGTTACTAGGCTTATCCAAGTGGGAGACTGTTGGATTAGTGTCTAAGCCCGTAACTATATTGGGTAAGTACTTGACCCGGTTGTGTATGGTCCTTTTGGGTTGCCTTGACCAAAGCAACGTGATAGGAAGATTTATGAAGAAAGATGTTATTATGATTTATTAATATGTTATATGAATAATATATTAATAGAGAAATCATATAATTAAATTAATATTAGACAATGATTAAATAAGAAATTAATTATGTTGCTAAAAGAGACTAATTTAGTAACAGAGACTTAAACCGTCAAATGTGTGATAGTTGAGTATTGGGCTGAGGAGCCTCTTGGACTAGGCATGGACGAAATGAGGATGTGTCCATCCTTAATTTCGGCCAGAAGGCCCTATTACAGAAGCTTCCTTGGATAGCTTAAGGCCTAAGTTGTCCATTAGGGTTTTGACTAAAACCCTAGCAGCTCCAGTATAAATAGGATCCTTAGGCTCCAAAAATCGTCTACGCTATTCCTAAGAGTGCAAGAGAGGAATTCAAGAGTCTCCAACCTTTCTCCAAGATCATTCTTTTGATGTTGGTGTTTGTAAGCCATTAGAGGAGTGACACTTGTCACTCTAAGCTTCGAAGACAAGAAGATTCAATCAAAAAACAAGAGGTAATCATTTAGATGTGATTTTTCTCATTAATTTCGAATTACTCTTATTAGATCTAGGGTTTGAAAGTCTTGGATGAATGCATTTACAATTAGAGAAACCTAGATCCAAGCATTAGGGTTTGTATGAGCACATATGATGTTCTTTTGGCTCAAACCCATCAATATCGTCCTTGCGTATGTACTTAGTAGTGGTAGCTTAACTTTTTTCATCCCAAGCCTCTGTGCTTGAACTTTATTTGCTCCACGAGTGATATTCCCGAAGGGTCTGTTGGGAATACTTCGAAATGGTTTTGGAAGGTATAATACTCCTCCCTTGAATACTTCGGGTTTCGTAACGAGAGATGACCCGGAGGTCTGTGTCGGATTTGTGGTTATGAGAGATGAGGCTTTCGATGTTCAGTTGGTTAGGCGAAGGGTCTTTTCGTAGCACATGTAATTGGTAAGATGAGGACCAAAACAAATCCATATCGAATGTCGAAATCGAATCTTCTTAGTGAAACATGTGTTAAATTGGATTTGAAAGAAATATCCGTTACAGAGATAGTGCATCCTGTGATTCTCGTTAGTGTGTTCTGTTTTGATCGGTGCTATTGTTACTGCAAATGATTCATACTGCAACAACTAGTACTGGTAATAACTGTGTTTTGATAGCTAGTGATGATACATCATATTATGATCCCTATCAGGTCTCTCTATGATTGCTCGGTGTATGAAAGTCATATGTAATCGGTATTGGTGAACCCGCCGACTGAGTGAGTCTTCACTAAATCCACAACCAGACAAGGAATAGGATATATGGCAGAATCACTCACTCAAGGTTTGTAACATCTTAATTATAAGTAACCCTGATGTATACACTAAGTCATCACAGTTCACCTGTAATGATCCTAAGTTCATATATTAGTGTTTTGATTTGATTAAACGAGAGATTATTTTAACTACTTTCTGAAAGATGGTAATCTTAGAAAACATACCACACACTACACAAACATAACGTACTTAAATATTCTTGTTTTTTAAACATTCCTAAGAGTCCTAGTGAGGTTCTTTGTTGCTTCTGCTGGTTTGGTTGTCACACTCCTCCTGCCCCTCCGTTATTCCTCTCGGTTGGACGTTCCCTCTTGAAGTGTCCCGTTTCACCGCATAGGTGGCATACAGGGCTTACACTGGCATTGGCGTACGAGGCGATGAGTCAGGCCGGTGTTCTACATAAACGGGTAGTGTGTCCTTCCCTATGGTAGTTCTTGCAATGTATCTTTCGACACGCTCCCGTGTAATGGATGTTGCACTTATTACATTGCGAGAGGGTTCCAGCATATCGACTGGTACGGACTGGAGTGACAGATGTCGTGGCATATGTTGACGTAGGTGTTGTGACTGTTGTTGTAGCTGTAGGGGCAGCCACATGCTGTTGCCTTTTAGCGAGTTTTTGAGATAGGTTGCGTTCCTATTTGTTCCAAAACCTTCATTTATTGCACTTAGGTTTGTAGTCTGAGGTGTCATCGTCAGTAGTCACCCGCTAGTGTCCTAGATTGTTTCTGCGATTAGTATTGTCGGCACCGCTTCTGCCTCTGATGGCATTGTCAGCATTCAGTTGTGCCATGACGGTTGTCACGGCTGCTGAGACTACAACTTGAAAAGTAGCAAAGTCTATATGCAGAATTGGTTCCTTGCTAGTTGGTTGGTTACCTCCTTGTTAATACATAATCATGTTGCATGGTGAGGAACGATCTTGTGAGTAGTGATGATCATTGCTAGTTACATTCTTACAATTTATATACACATATATAAATTTCGCACTTTGTTGTGCTATTCTCAATCCTTCCCGCTAAATAATCCCGAGATAGAGTTATGGTAGTGGGTAGAAGTAGGTTTTGTACGAGTGTTAAGTTTGTCCATCCTAGTATTATTCTCGCCCAAGCACACTTAGCTAGGGAGTTCTGATGGGATTCGGTGCATTACTGCTGGTATAATTGCACCATATATATCTACAAAGAAGGCATCTTTCAACCATAAGGTTTACAAGATGAGTCGATAATAAGTCTTTGGTAGTGGTTATACGTCGAGAGTTATCTAACTAAGTTTATCTTAGTTCTGAGCGTATCATGTTTTGTCTTTTATATTGTCCTGAAAACAATTCATAACAGAGGTCCATGTAAAATAGACTTATGAATTAGTAGTGGTTATGCTCGAAAGAATTTCTGTGAATTGAATAATTTGTTACTAGTGGTCACAAAAGACAAGATAAACCTAACACATAGTGTGAGCAGTGCAATTACTAACTCACTAGGTTGTATTAGTTCATTAATTATTAGTGTGATGCATACATTGCTCAGTCTCTTTGCATGTCTAGTGAGTTGGTTTCTCTGTTTTATGTTCATGATATGATTGTCCTAGGTTCACCTATAGCGATTTGTTGTCTCTGGGCATTCCTATGGTGTTCTTGTCCTCCGTAGGTGTGTTGAATATTTGCTATATCCTGCTTCAGGTTTTGTTACTAATCTTCATTATTTTGAAATGAAGGGTCGGACCCCGAATGTCCGAGCAAGTTTCTTATGTCTGCTCTTGCTATGGTAAGGTTCAGTAGTAATTATTCTGATGTCTTTCTCTCGCTGCTGATCCCTTCTCAGAATCCTCTTTACGAACCTCTTCTCGTTCTTCCTTGACTCCTCTATTGGTTGTTGTAGTGGAGTGGCTATATCTATCTATTTTGCTTTTGCGAGAACGGGAGTGTCTAAAGAATCTATGAGATTAAATGAATCAAATTTTATCTTGTGGGTGACCCTTACCGGGTCCTCCTATAATCGCAGTGTATACAAGTTGTATATAATTTAAGATTAAATAGACTTTCGAATAAGTGATCCTACTCTAAGACCACATCCAAACAAGGAAAAGGAAGTAGAGCGAAAATCACCAATTCTAGATCTATAAAATCTCAATTATATATAACCTTAATGTATACACTCGGTGATTATAAATCTACTAGTAAAGGCCTTTTAGTTTACACATTAGTTATTTATAGCGCCTATAATACTCCTATAGTATTTTAATCATATGTTTGGTTCTAAAGTTTCCTTTGTATGTAGACTTGGTAAGTTTTAGACTTGTTGCAACACCACAACTATCCCCTGGCATATGCTAGTCACTTCTTGAACGAATATAGTTAATCAGGCTATATTCCTCCCAGACTTGGTTACATACCCCAAGGCATAATGTTAGTGTACAACTCATCCATCTTTACTTTTTGTAATTTTTCCTAGATGTGACACTATACCGGCATGCATGCATGTACTTATACTTTTCATAAAAATAATTTTTTATTTTCAAAAGTATAATATAAGGAAAACCTTTAGTCAGAGAATCTTAGTCCCATTGTGTTTATAGTTTGTATATCTTATATGGTTTGATATACTTAGTTCACTATCAACCATGCTCTGATACCAATCTGTCACACCCCCAAACCAAAGACGGCGGAAACGTCCAAGGGTGGAGCACTTCATATATAGTATCACAACGACAAGTATAATAGTGCTCAAAGTAAATACAACCATCATAAATATAATCTATAAAGTTACATAGTTTCGTGAGTTACATGTTTCAAAGTTGATTAGATTATGATGATAGAACGTTTTGCCTGACGTCGTAGCATCCCATCCTCAAAAGATGGTAGTTACCTGTTTTATTGATTCCTTGAGAATACAAGTAATTTTGAAAGAGTGTCAACAATTAAGTTGGTGAGTGCATAAACATTTGGATTTAGAGTTTGCAAACCTTTGTTTGTAAATGTAGTGTATACTCTAGAAAGATCCAATATTTTCCTTATAAAATGATATGTAGTCTTAAATCCCAAGACCGAGTGTATGTGTGTTATTTCGTACTTGTAATAGTGTACACAGTTTTAGATTGATAAAACCCTTTTTAAAAGTAGAAATTCCCGTAAACTATATGTATCATTATCTCCTTATGTGAGTCGCTATAACCATACTATGATAGAGTAGACCTGCTGCGACGTTCTTCAGGCGTCAGAACTGTTATGAAATTTGTCACTCCCGACCAATCGGCCAATCTGTTGCAAGCAGCTTGGGTGTGGGTTGTCAATCCCAATATATATCTATATACAATTATCATGCTCTCCCTACAAGACACTCTTTTTATATAACTTTCAGGAATTTTAACCCCTACTTTAAGAGCTCAATGAAGTAGTGTCTCACAATTTACGTTAACGAGTATACGTGTAGAGTGAATGAAAAACCTTTCTCTATAGTGTAACTGAAGCCCTTTTTGTAGTGTATGGAACCATAAACTATACCTATTATATTTTATTATACATGTTTGTAGTGAATGAAAACCCTTTTTGTAGTGTGAACATAATACTTTTCATATTGAGTTTGTAGTGTGTAAGTACCATAAACTATAACTATTATAGTTTATTACACATGTTCATAGTAATTGGAAATCTTATCATGAATGACTATTTCTGTTTGTGATATTAAACTAGCCATATATACATTCAGCACGTAGAAATTTTATTGTTATACACTTTGCTCAACATGTTACAAAGTGTTAATAAATTGGAAGTTGTTTAACTAATTTTACCTTTTTTGTACTGTTTTTACAAAATCACAAAAAAATCATACGAAGTCGAAATCTGATTTCGAAAACTCTGAGAGTCCAGGAAATGTGTCTACTTTATTCATAATTTTTATTATGATTTTTAGTGGTCTCTAGCTAGTGCGAAAATGCCCAAATTCACATACTGGTCCGAGTTCGTTTTCGAATTGATAGGTAGTTTTGTAAATATCACCATAAATTGTAGAAAACTCGTATAAGGATGTGCAAGTAGTCATTAGAAAGGTATTAACCGGAAATATTTGCACCTTGTACAGTTTTGAAAAATAAAAATTTTAAGATGTTCCAAAACAGTCCGTGAATGAGGCCCAACTTTTATGTTAAAGGCTGTTGGTTGAGTTATAATGTATTTTAGTGTTGTAACTTGTATTATCCCCTTTAAAAATTGAGTAAAACATTAAAATATATGGGTATGTACTCACCTTCAGTGATTCCTTAAGATGGATGTTGAAGAGAGGGGGGTTTCAAAGTCAGAAACACTTGGAGAATGCTTGAGGGTTTGAAGATCTAAGATCAAATATGACAATATTTGCATAAGAAATATATGATTTGAGTGTAAGAGTGTGGAATATTCAAGAGTAGAAAGGAAGAACTTAACAACAATAGAGGAAGATCTCGTGACTTCCTGGACTTCTTTGTTCCAGGGAGGAGAAATTGAGAATGAAAGAGAGAGAGAGAGAGAGAGAGAGAGAGAGAGAGAGAGAGAGTATTTGTTTTAAGAGGTGGTGAATGATTATTTTGGGGAGTAAGTGAGATATAGATCTTTTAGGTGGATTTAGTGTAAGTAAGTCAATGGAGCTTTGGAAAGTTCATAAAAAGGACTGTGATTTGATATGGTATGGAGTGAATATTGGCATAGAGTGGGTACGGTATCACAACTTCTTCGAAAAGTCAACCAACCCTTAGATAATGTCTTGTACAAAAGATATTATCTATGGTAAAGATTTCCCCAAAATATGATTAAAATATGAATCAATGGGGTCTTATATGCATAAATATGAGTTTGGGTGAAAATCCCCCGTCAAAATCATCAAAAATGGGCTTAAAACGCGAAAGTGGTCAAAAACCTGGAAGAAAGGAGCGAACCTGCGAAGTCTAGAGGTCAGAAGGGAAGTTCGGTCAGGAGGGTTGAGGACTGAAGGTTGGATGAGTCTGAACCGAAAGCTAATGGGCCAAAAGTGGTGGGTCTGAACTAAATGCGAGTTAGGAACGGAAGGTAGTTTGGGAGATAATTCAAGAGAACCCAACCCATTGGGTTTAATGTTTGTTGATCTGATGATGGATCAGGTAAAAGGTTAAAACTGTCTTTTGACGAGAAGAATTCAAAATATAGATAAAGTATGTTGCTAAAATACCATTAAATTTGGTAATTCTTGCCCTTTAAGGAGAAGAGCTAGAAAAACTTCAGGATTCTTTAAGGGTTCTTGATATTATCTTGAGACAACAAGGAGCTCAAAGGTACTACTTTTATAATTTCACACTTTATTGCTAGTATCTACTTTATTTTACGACGCTCTACACCTAACCTACCCTTTACCCTATTTATATAGTATTTTAGTTTTTCTGGATGCTTTTCAGGTTATTTATTTATTTTTTCTTTCTAGCTTAATAAAAAGTCGTTCTTATATATAGGGATGCCTTTTGGTGAAACAGTCATTCTTTCATGATGACTCAAGAAACATTACTCATATTAGAGGGGGTGTCCCTGGATGACGTGTATTTTATTCTGGTTTTCATCCAACAGATGATGGTTTGTCATTAAATATGGGTATGACCATTGACCACATTTATTTTACTAATTACTAATTCACCCCTGTTAGATTTCATTCTCTTGATCTTTTAATTTCTCATGCATCTGAGATATGTCTATTTAGATGTATCAACTACAATGATTCTTAATCCTGGACCCATGATTGATTTTCTAAAATCCAACCAAAATGCACACAATTTTCGCTCTATTGACTCGGTTGAGGTAAATAAAAAGGTTACACTTACACACATCATTTTCTTTATATTTTTATTAATTTCACACAGTACTTTCCCATAGTTTCCAGACCAAGAAAATCCTTAAAAACTTGAGTTGTTCTTTCTGAGTGTTCCTCCAACCCCCATGTTAACATGGCTTTAACATGTTTCCTATCAGAGTGAAAAAATATGATGGGACATATGATGACAAGACAATAAGCATGGCAATGTTTGTGTGATAGTGGTGTTTCTGTAATTTACTAGTATCGGTTTTCTGCTTTTATATATTTAAATTCTTTTCTCTTGCATAAGCTTTTCACTCCCATTAAGATCGAAAAATGGGTAGTAGTCAAGTTTTTTGCCAACTGTGAAGCAAGTTATCCTTCGTGGAGCTCATAAATGATAGAAGAAATAAAGGAGTAGTAAGTTAAAGTCAAACATATGTATACTTTTCCTAATCTTTTTTAGAAATGCTTTGACACAGACTTGTTTTTTGATTTTTTGATTATCAGGTTATTGATCCCCATTTCACTAATAAAAGAAGACCCACAAAATCGAAAATATGGCCTTCTAATACGTGTGGAAAAAAATGTTCCAAGAAATTTTAGTTTATACACATTATAGGTAGAAACTTATAATTTTGTTTTATTACTTATTGTATTTTGTTTTAGAAACTTTGAATTTTATAATAATTTTGATCGAATTATTACTTGTACAAGTGTATTTGTATGGCAGAAAAGATTGCACAAAAATATTTGACAAAATATTTTTTTGTATTGCTGTGAAATAAAAAGTGTTACTAATATCTTAAAATGTGTAACTTAAAATAACATGAATTTTTGAATCAAATTAACATTTAATGACATAAAATATGTGCCACAAAAACATTTCTTCTACAGTGACATATAAAAAAGTGACACGAAAAGCCTAAAAAATTGTTGCGGCAAAATAAAAAAGTGTCATTAAAGGGTTTTAGTGGGAGAGTTTCTAGTGAGACTTATTATGTGTGTCTCCCATTCTTTAAAAAGCCTTTAGTGACATTTTTTTTTTGGGTTTTTAGTGACACTTTTTGTGTGCCATTAAATGACATATTTTTTGCAGTGACACAAGGCATAATGTGTCAAATGTCACCATTAGGGATGAGCAAAAGGACCGAACCGGCCGGAACCGGACCCGACTTGGGAACCGGCTTCGGCCAAAATCATGAACCGAACCGGCCCGACGGTTCTACCGGTTCCCGGTTCCTACCGGTTCTTCTCGTGTCTTTAAATGTTGGAACCGGTCCTCGAAAAATAACATCATACGGTTTTGGGTTTTGCCGGTTCTACCGGTTCCAGTTATATCGGTTCCGGTTCCTACCAGTTCCCAGTTCCGAAAATCCACAAAAATAACGTCCCGGTCCCGGCCTGACCGGTTCCATCAGTGTCCGGTTCCGGTTCCGGTTCCGGTCGGTTCCCCGGTCCATATGCTCATCCCTAGTCACCATTTGACCGCAAGTCGTGGGGAGGAAGAGGGTGTGCCAGATCACAACGCATGTCACCCTCTTATTACTATGAAAATCAATTATCTTGTAAAATCCATATATTTTTCATATGATCTCCATTTGTAACGTTCTTTATATCCACGCATATCTATCGATGAGATCTCCAACTTTCATTTAGAATTTGTCAGCTAATTTTGAACTTATTTTTAAAGTTATATTGGAATAGCCTTAAACATTTAAAATCTATTAAAAATTCATAAATTTGACATCCGACGTTCGTTTTTGAATCTCTTTATATCTTTGAACTCCTACTAACGAGATCTTCAATTCTCGTTTAGATTCTTTCGGATAAAATTCAACCGATCTAAGATTTCATTTCTAAGTTGTATACTGGTATGCTGAATATTAGAAAAACCATAACTTCCTCTAATGAAGTCAGATTTGGACGTTCTCTATATGCACACTCTCGGTTTAACAAATACTTTGACTTTTGTTTATATCACTAAGGCTAAGAAGTATTTTATCAAAAATTTACTTTCTACGTTATGAAGAGTCGTGCCAGTTTAAATCGCAAAACTTCAGTGGATCATAACTTCTTTGTTATACGTCGGATTTCAACGTTTTTTATATGTATAATGAAACGACCCAAAAATCATGACTAAAAATTTCGTTCGAATAACATTACTTAAACCATGATTGTCAAACCATAACATAATTCTTAACATACAATCAGAGTATTAATTCAAAACATAATCTTATTATCAGAGTATTAATTCAAAACATAATCTTATTATCAGAGTGAAACATCCCATGTTGACTAAATATGGTGCATGGCATGCGATCATCCCGAGATCTTCCCTCCGCTACCGAAAGTACCTGAAACCAAAACTGAAAACTATAAGCACGAAGCTTAGTGAGCTCCCCCAAACTACCACATATCATACAATAACATATAAAGCACATACTGGGCCTTGCCCACTGCATCGGACCAAAGTCCGGACTAACTGGGGCCTTGCCCCCTGCATCGGACCGAAGCCCAGACTAACTAGGGCCTTGCCCCCTGCATCGGACCAAAGTCCGACTAACGACATCGGACCGGAGTCCAGACTAACTGGGGCCTTGCCCCCTGCATCGGACCGAAGTCCGGCTAACTGCATCGGACCGGAGTCCGGACTAACTGGGGCCTTGCCCCTTGCATCGGACTGAAGTCCGGCTAACTGCATTGGACCGGAGTCCGGACTAACTAGCTGAACATAGCATAGCATAATCATAACTACTAGCATAAATACAAATATTGCATACTGCGTCGGACTGAAGTCCGGAACACATAACACAAAAACATGCTTGAATCATAAAGACATCAAGCACACTGAACTACTGCATTAGACCAAAGTTCGGAAACTACTGCTAACTAGACTGGTCAGCATTGTGGCCGTAGACCCGTTCCTACTGGAAGGAAACTCACCTGAATTGCTGAACTCGGCCGATAACCCTCTGGCTGCTAACAGACAACTCTCCGAAATTTTGATCCTATAGCTCCCTGGGCAACCATTACTAATACAACATATAGACTAAACTATCCTCCCGGGGTCAACTAATTCAACTTTGGTCAAAGTCCTGTTCAAAGTCAACCTTCTTGATTAACTTTACTCGCCGAGTCAACCCGTCGACTCATCGAGTTCTTATACTCAGAAAACTCCCATAACACGACTCAACTCGCCAAGTCGCCCCAGGACTCATCGAGTTGAACGATCTCTGAATTTCGTCTTAACCAACTCACTAAGTCGCCAACCAACTCACAGATCCAAAGCTTATCCAAAAGAGGTTGGGGGTCTGCGACCTGACTCGCCGAGTCCAAGAACAGACTCGCCGAGTCCAAGGCAATCTTTAACAAACTCGTCGAGTTGTTCTTCCAACTCGTCGAGTCCATGCCCAACTTCATATGACTCGCCGAGTCCACCCAAGGAACTCGTCGAGTCTCTTCAGTCCTTCATCCATACAGAGGCTTTTTGAGCCATGCAGGGGCTCCAAACTGTAGATCCACTCTTCTAGGGCATAGCCCCCAAGTAAAGTTGCAAACTTTACGTGAAACCAAGGAGTTAATGGTCCAATCACTCTAGGGCTAGGGTTTTAGACAAAGCGGCTTTACCAACAACTCTTTCACTGATGCTTTATGACATTTTAGACCAACACAAGTCTAGATCTAAAGCAGCAACCTCAGATCTAAACTCCAAACCCAAAATAAATCTCAAACATACCAAAATGGCCCCAAAACTCATCCATGAATAGATCTAGATGCAAAAGAGGGAAGGTAACAACTTATTACCTCCAAGATGTCTCAAATTGAAGTAGATTCTGGATCCACACCACTCTCTTGATGCAAGCCCTTTTGGTCTTCAAGTTTCTTCCAGTAGAAACAACCTCCAAAGCTTCAATCTTCCTCCAAAGGCCTCACACACATGAGCTTAGGGTTTTCTGGTTCTCAAGGGCAATAAGGAGGATGAGAGAAGGACATAAAGTCCTTTAAATAGGGTGTAACCCTCGAGATTAGGGTTTTTCTCATTCCAGCACCAACTCATCTAGTCCAGCTTCCGACTCGGCGAGTTGGTCACTTAATTCGCGACCCAAAACCCGCTCCGACTCGGCGAGTAAGTATATCTACTCGTCGAGTCCCTTCTTCAATTTACACTTTAAGCCCTTAACTCAAACTTCTAAACTTTGGGATGTTACATATAAAATCCCTATGACATATATTATAACTTTGTTTAAGATTATTTATCCTAAATAACCTTCTAGCAAAAAGTCATTTTAACACTTATTATTTCTAAATTGACTAGCCTGAATCTATGAACATTACAGTTTAGAAAACTAGCTCAAAATATGGTTGCCTTTAGTGGCTCACACCCAAACCTAGAAACTAAAAGGATGATTTAGAGAGTGAGAGTGATATATATATATAGAGAGAGAGAGAGGGAGAGAGAGATGTGACATTTTTGGCCTAGGCTTCTTAAGGGACAGATGGCCAAAACATTGTAAGCCTATGGCTCCATTTATAGTTAGCAGATGTTAAAGGATAAACCCTAATTTGAATATTAAAATAATCCATTTTAATCCTTATTCGAATTAGTTTCCTTATCTGCAATTGGAGGCTTCAAGAACTCCTTGGAGAGCCTCTAAAAACCTTCCAAGCTAAGGATATTATAGAATCTCTCATTTTCTCAACTTGTAAGCAAATGCAACTTAGCCCTTATAGATTTAATTAATTTAAACTCACCCAAAATTAATTTCCAATTATTTTTAACTAATTTTAAGTTAATTCCAATCAATTTCTAATTAATTTATTGGTAATGTAATGAATTAGTAAATCATTTAATCTCTATTTTAAAATTATTCCTAGCTATTTATGGATATGAGCGCAACCCAAAAAAGAATTTGGTTTTATTCATAAGAATATACCAATTTAGTTAAGACCTTAGACACCTTAATCGAACATTCTCTTCTGAACCCACTTATATAATCTCTTAGGTATTCCTTAATATTTTATGTTATTCTGTAGATATCACCGGTTAGTTTCTCAAAGGTTCTACTACATGATAATTGGTTATTAAACAAGTTAATAATATATGAGAAAGACTTAATAGAATAGGGATGAATATTCATAAGCCACTTTAATCCAGATCATGTAAGGTTAAACCAAAACCTTTACACAAACAAGTTTCCTTAAGAAGTTGAGGAATTAGGAAAATCTCCATGTTTTCCTTTATTGGGTCACATGCTCTTCAGGATCTTTGGTTCCATCATATGTCTTCATATTATGTGTTTGAAACCATCTAAGAAAAATTGATGCAAAATAGTTGTTGGGTGACTTCTTAAGTGTCCTACTAGAGGGTCTTTTCTTGGAGATTTGCTGACCTATTTAGGTTTTCAAGTCGGTGAGGATGATGGAGTACGAGGCTCGTGCTCAGTTTCAATTTCAGTATACTAGACAAGGATGTATCTTGTAGGTATTCTCAATTGTGGCTGAACTTTAGGAACCAAATGGCCACTTTTGAATCTTATCTTGCTTATTAAACTTATGTGCAATTTTCTCAAACTTTGTGATAAACTCCAATGGAATACTTATTGTAAGTTATCATAATCTAAAACAATCATTATTGTTGTATTGCCATAAATGACGCCAATTTGTTGCTTTCCTCGAACCAACAAATTATAAGGGCTATAAAAATATTGTTAGTTATATCAATGGGTAATATAGCTAGAGAAGGGATCGTACACACATAGACACATAACTATCATAAAATACCTCTTTACATGAGTTATATTAGCTTGATACAAAAAAAATTGACAATTGGAATAAATGGAGGTAGGGTGTAAATTAACTAAATAAAGAAACTAATACATTTGATTGTATAAAGAAAGCAAAGACCAAACTTTACAGAAAAATTATAATTTGAGACAATTCAAATTCCTTATTCGATTCAACAACATAAAATTGATTGTGAATGGCGTTTACATAACTTTTAACCTAAGTTGGTATTAAGTGATATGTATCACTTTTACTTATAAAATTATCTACTTAAAACAACCTCTTTATGATCTACTTAAAACAATCTCTTTATGTAAACTTAACGTTTGTAAGCCTAATCTAAATAAGCTATTAGTTTTTGAGAGAAAAGTTACATTAAGTTCTTTACAAGTATTCCCAACAATACTCGATACTTCTCATAATCTCAAAAGTGTAAAGTATGTGATTTTATGTTTACAATGAATTAAATCATATGTTAATTGTAACATCCCAATTTTCAAGGCCAAAAATTTCATTTTTAAATGAGTTATTACATAAAACCATCAGTATAAAAACATTCATAATAATATCTCATGTCAAAACCCAAGTGTCAATAATCAAAACATATTATCATAAAACCATATCATAGTGCAATCCCAAAGATCTCATGTGCGGAAAACATAGTGTGATGCACTGTGATCAAGCCAGCTCCTTTCCTTTAAACACGAAGTACCTGAAACCAAAACTGAAAACCGTAAGCACGAAGCTTAGTGAGTTCCCCCATCATACCACATATCATACAAACACATAGCCTACATACTGCTAGGCAATTCTGGGGTGCCCGAGCTACCCGGTACGGCCATTTTGGGGTGCTGACCTACCCGTGTCAAGCCGTTTAGGGGTGCTGACCTACCCATCGGTCCTAACACCCGAACCTCGGGGACTATTCCACCCTCTACTACTACTATCACATATATCATAACATAAACATACTATCAGACATATGTGGGGTGTCCGAACTACCCTCCGGTCCTACCTACCGAACATGGGGACTATACCCCTCCTACTACCACTATTACATATAACATATCATGCCAGCATATAAACATATCAGGTAGTAGCAAACCTAGATGAATATCACAAATACAATCATCTGACATACAACTCCTACTAGTGGGCCGGTATTGTGGCCGTAGACCCACCACTACTGGAAGGTAACTCACCTCACACTGCTGAAGTCTCGTAGACTCAACCCCACACTGCTGAAGTCCCATAGACTCAACCCCAACTGCTGGATGATAGATTCCCAAACTGTCAACATCAAAACAACACCAAATTAATAATTGGGTTCTAATACATAACCATAAGTCCATGATTGGGGATAAAAAACTACTCTACCCCTAACTTGGCTCGACTCAAGCCCGAGGCCCAATCCAAAGGCCCAAAAGTCCAACTATGGATCAAAGCCCAACATATGGCCCAATTTTCCAAATTGTGCCCAAACCTTCACATGGTCTCATTTTGAGGCCCAACCAAAAGTCCAGTCCAACATTCGACATTCTATGGCCCAAAATCATATAGCCATTAAGGCCCAAACTATGGCCCATTTATGGCCCAATTTTCCAAATTGGGCCCAACTCCTCATATAGGCCTTACCACAAAGCCCATTAATTATTCTAGTCCATTTGCTTGATCTTGGATGGCCCATTAATAACCCAATCATCAAGGCTCAATAGAAAGGCCCAACAACAAACCCAAGTGAAATAAGGGTTTCACATAAAATGATGATTAGGGTTAAGTTTCCTACTTAACCCATTAAGGACTTAATCCACTAAGTCCAATATCGCTTAGATTAATCTTTACCAATGATTATTATTTAATATCTCAAGTTATTAAATAATTCTCACGTGTCCCGGTTAATTCCCCAAATTAGGGTTTATTGGCATTAGGGCTTTACAAACCCTAATTAGGGTTTCCAATCCAAATATTAGTCCATTTATCAAGTTGTTGGACTTTTAGGTTAATTAGGGCTTTATTGGGCCTATTAGGCCCATTAGAATATCATTAAGCCCATTAGGGTTTTATTTGGATCAATTAGGGTCCATTAGAGCTTAAAAGACCCATTAGGGTTTCAAGCACCCTAAACGAATCGAACTCAACGAGGCAAGCACACCGCCACCCGACACGGCGGTCGGTGGCGGCAGGAGGCGGCAGCCACCACCTTAAGGTGGTGGTTTTGATTTTCCTTTCATTATTCCAATTTTTACATTTTACAATGAACTCAAAAACTAAACACACACACTATACTAAATACACCGACACCCGCAACCACCCTTATGGTGGCCGACAGTGGCACGTGGCGGCAGCCACCACCTCACGGTGGTGGTGTTGACTTTTCCGTGAACTCCGGCTAAACACAACACCCAAACACACATATTGCTAATGGAAATGCAACCACACACACCTAATCACGAAGTAAAACACGCACACAGCCACCTCCCACGGTGGCCGGTGGCAGCGAGAGGTGGCAGCAACCACCGGCACAACGGAAAACCCAATGAAACAGTCCGGCGGCGGCGGCGGCGACGGCTTGGCAAAAAGGGCGGAGGAACACATCCGAGGGTGGCAGCGTAGCGTCATGGCGTCGTCTACAACACCCTTGGCCTCGTCAACAGTACCAACGACGGCGATTGAGGTGGTTTACGACCACCACATCAACAACACCCACCCGATGGCAGAACATCGAGTCCTTCTCGATGGCAGAAGGCAGGAGGAGAAGAATAAGAAGATACATAGGGACGGTGGCGGCGGCACTGACGTGCTTAATATCCGATGACGATTGACGACCTCACCACCCGCCGGAAAAGGCAACAGCAAGGCGGAAATGGCGGGATCTAACGGCCAGAGGTGGCGACTGCAACCTGCTTCCCTCCGTTACCGACTGAATGGCAGAATTACGTGAGGGTCTCCGTCTTCAGCAGCACCGAAGAGACACAACGGAGGCTCGGTGGTTGGAGGAGCAAGGGAGAATGGGTGGCGGCTGGCGGTTGAGAGGCATAAGGGGGAGGTGACGGCTGTACATGGATTAGGGTTAGGGTTAGGGTTAGGCAAGGAAACTATTATATACCCGCTACCATAACAATCTTCCTCCCATAATTACAGTTTCGGTCCCTCCCTCCCTATTCTCTTCAAAATGAGTCCATAAGTTACCCTTTGAACCCTGCCTCTTTAAACCTTTACAAATCATGTCCAACTTTTACTAAATCATCCCCCAATATCTTCACTATGACATAATCAGCCCTTCCACCTCATTTACTTTTTAAATTAAATCCAAATAATTACCACGGAGCCCCTGTCTTCATGAATATTTATAAAATGAGTCCCGAACTCACACTTTTAACCCCCGACTTCTAAAAATGTGGCAATTAACTCCTCGAACCCAACACCCTGCATATATAATTATTTATTTTAGGCTACCATTCATTCATTAGTTTATTTATTTAACTAATAAATAAACGGGTGTTACATTAATAACCATACATTGCTTGTTTGTTGTATCCATTAAAAAAATAGAGTTTAGCTTTACTCAAATTCAGCTAGTCCATGCGACCGTTCTTA
This sequence comes from Lactuca sativa, assembly GCF_002870075.4. Taxonomy (NCBI): domain Eukaryota; kingdom Viridiplantae; phylum Streptophyta; class Magnoliopsida; order Asterales; family Asteraceae; genus Lactuca; species Lactuca sativa. The sequence continues at coordinate 125,440,610 of NC_056625.2, read as the reverse complement.
AGAAAAGAATAAATTCAATCACTTTATGAAAACCATTACATAAATGACTATATTGAAATCAAGTATAAAACACCAACTCAATGAAGTACATAACACATGGTCAAACTAAGAACTAGAACCAGAAAAGAGAAGCTTTTACTCGTTCATGGCTCGAAACAATAATTTAATATGTAATTGATAATTGTTTTTTACTAACTAAATGATGAAAATATTGAATAACACTTCCAAAGTGTATTCATCATTATAACGTTGCTCCGAAAAATTGTCTTCTAACCTATAAAACTTATGTATATTTGAGTAAATAACCATGCCATGAATTAACTTTCAAAAAAATATGTACACCGAGTAACACCATGAATCTACCGAGTCAACTCAAAGGGAAATAGAGACTTGATTGAGTCACTTGACCTGGAGATCCAAAACTCGTATTCTGACTTTCTGACTTAACTCGACCGAGTCATTTTTTCTCTAGTGTGTGGCTCATCCCAGCCACTTCTATGTCCCAAAGTGTGAATTTTAACTAATGGACTCTACCAAGTCAAGTCTAAGGCATATGTTGACTCGATCGTGTAACATTTTGTAAATGTATGATCTTTTAAAATTTCATCTTTTGTATATCAGTTGTATTTTTCATGAAATCTAGACAACTCCTTAGTATCCTCCAAAACACATTCCAAGCCTCGAATTACCTGAAAACCATCCAAAAAGCCTCTAAATCGAAAGGTCAATAAATTTACCTAAAAGATCCTAAAGTATAGAAAATACATGATTTCTAAAAACTAAATGTAATGTGAATGTGATGCATAAAATGCATATAACACATGAAATAGTTTAGGGATTTTCTATACTTTTTGTAATTCTTGATGCAATAATCATATTTAAACAAAATCATTTTGTTTCGGGTACACTCACGAAGTTTCACCACTTTGACATTCATATAGATATTTTGTCTGGTAACTCTGGTAATATTAAGGAAACAATTTCATATGCACATTGCAAATACAACTTAGGTGGTGTTTGTTTTTTCTAAAAGACCTCTTTTAACCACTTATTGTTGCGCCGCGCAATACACACGCAACACTTGACCCTTAGCAGCTGTTTGTTTTGTAGAAGACGTCTGACTTAAAAACTGTTGTGCGTGTGCTGCGTGGCACATCACTTAACCCTCTGCTTTAAACATCTTCACACCTTACTTTAACTTATTGCAGCAATATGTAGAGGTTAAAAAACAAACAAACTTTTTATTACATGCCGCAGTCGTTTGGTTCCCCTCTTCTGCTAAAGAGGGTTGTAGAAGTGGTTTGCATAATTCAGACATTTTCGCTTCGAAAAAACAAACGACACCTTACGGTGTTTGGTTCATAGTATCTCGAGTGAATTTTAGTAAAATAGAATTTGATTACTATGATTAACTGTGTTTAGTTCAAAAAATGGAATTAATTTAATTCCTTAAAAAAACCATGAAATACCTTGCATAAGATAATTCAACTTTCCTACATAACATCTACTAAATTTATTTATCATCATTTAATCAATGATAAAAAAGATTGAGAATTAAATATTCTCCTACTTTTTTTCATACAAATGTTCCTAACAAATTAAATAGTGACATGTGTAAACAAAAATAGATGGATATTTAATTTCTCAAAAAAATTACACAAATATCCCTAAACCCTAAAAGATGGATATTTAATTTCTCAAAAAAAAAATTACACAGTTTGGTTTTCACATACGGTTTAGGGTTAATCAGTTTGAAAACCAAACTATGTGAAAACCAAACTGATGGGTTAATCAGTTTGGTTTTCACATAGTTTACTAAGTTAATAGTTTATTTTGGTTTATTTTATTTAAGGGTTAAATAAACAAAAGTTGGGATAAAGGGATTTGACTGATTCATATTGATGTCCACGTTGGGTATTGAAGAAGTCATCTACTTACCTAGTCTTTAGATAGAATTAGTTTTTTTTATTGGTTTCTTTATCTTCCTTTTGTAAGACTATATATATAGTCATCAACGTATGAATGAAGATGTGACATTTTGGGTTTCTTATTTCCTTTCTCTCTGTACATATTTTTATAACTCAATTTTGTATTAAACTCACATAAAGACATATCCGTGAGTTTAACTAAAGTGCCTGATCCAACAATTGGTATTAGAGAGGTTTAAAAAGTTGGCTGTTTTAAGAGTCGACTTTCGAAGGGGAAGAGCCTTCGGGTGCGGGGCTGCCATCACAGCGGAAGTCGGGTGGTTAGCAGTGACTTTTTTTTGTTGCCTGGAGCAGAAAACTTAAGGTTGTAGGTTCGAGACAGAGACAGCAGAGGTTGTGAAGGTGATGGTGTTTGTCAATGGTTAATGGCGGAAAGGTGTTTCAGTTGGTGGTTTTCTTTACCGGCTGTCTTTAGCTTTTGGTGGTGTCCGACAAGGTGGTGATTCCGGCGGTAGGTTGTGGGTATGTCATCGGAAAATAGAGAGAGTTACCGGAGATGCGTGAGAAAACGAACAGAAAAGATTTGTCAAAGCAGGAGGCTTTGGGTTTGTTTCGTTTTGCATATGAAAGAAGATGGGAAAAGCGAGTTGCTTTGTTTTCTTGATCGGTGGAAGAAGGTTCTCGTTTCACAGAAGTGTTAGGTGAAAACGGATTCTGTGTGGTGACAAACAACAGTCGGGGTATGGAGGACTTTAGACGTGACCGAGGTGAAGGTCGGGTGTCCGGGAAAAAGTCAGGATTGGATGAAGACATTGGACGTGACCGAAGTGGAAGTCGGGTGTCCGAAAAAGGTCGAGAATCGTTAAAGGCTGTTGTGAATGAATGGTATTACCAAACTGATTAAGAGGGTGATTGTTGGGTTAATCAGTTTGGTTTTCACATAGTTTACTAAGTTAATAGTTTATTTTGGTTTATTTTATTTAAGGGTTGAATAAACAAAAGTTGGGATAAAAGGATTTCACTGATTCATATTGATGTCCACATTAGGTATTGAAGAAGTCATCTACTTACCTAGTCTTTAGATAGAATTAGTTTTTTTATTAGTTTCTTTACCTTCCTTTTGTAAGACTATATATATAGTCATCAACATATGAATGAAGATGTGAGCTTTTGAGTTTCTTATTTCCTTTCTATTTGTACATATTTTTATAACTCAATTATGTATTAAACTCACATAAATACATATATGTGAGTTTAACTAAAGGGCCTCATCCAACATGCCATATGCCCACTTTTGTTTTCAAAGATGCATATTGCATTATCCCTAAAGCAAAGTAATTCTAGCCCACAGCATTATGTAATACCAACTTTTAATAATTAGCGGTTTAACATAACATTTTTGCAGCTAAATAGTTTATGAATTGAGCTTTGTAAGAAATCAATATGCGACTTTTTCTTGGGTTTAAGCACTCTCAAAAACAATAAACAATTTCATACCGAAAGTAATATTGCAAATCAAAAAAATAAGAACATAATCAATTTAATTGGTTCATATCATCTCTTTAATTGGTTCACATGATCCGAATGATCGGCTATACCTATTAAGAACACGAAAGATAAATTTTAAAGTATTTTGCCAAATGACTTTATCTTTATGCTATATTAACTTAAGAATTTATGGAATATAAATATATTAATTAATTTGACCTAACAATGTCAATAATACCAAGCAAAAAAACTTTGACAAGACTGGCCCATGATAAAAATGAAGGCGAAACGAATATGGGTATCACCCTATGTTTTATGTCTGCCAAACCGCTGAAGGTCAAATAGGAGACTCTTTCACTTATCAATTTTATTTTTACCCAAAGGGTTATATGGTATTTCCAAATTATTTATTTATTCCCTTCTTGTAATTTATTGGAATGTTGATTATGATAACATTAATACAAACTAGGAAAGTAACCCCCGCATTGCGGGGGTCGGATTTCAATTAAACCATTTGCAATAGGAATCTACGGTACATCTTTTATTGATTTATTAATCAGATGTAATTTTAATTACACGTTTATAGTTTCCAACCCTTCTGTGGATTGATGTGAGCATGAAAGCATTTAGCCTATATATATTACATACATCAAGTAATACACTAAGAAAAGAAGGCGTATACATCTACAGGAAATGAATACACATCAAAACATACCTGAAATCCAAAATAGATTAAAAAAAATCTTATAATATAAAAGGGACACAAATAGAAATATGTAAGAAAACTCAATTTAACTCGGGCAGGGGTAAATAGGGTCAACTGCTTCAATCTCACATCTATTTTGGCTAATCCCATAGAAGCTTTGTATTTAAAACATCATTGAAGTTGTTTGCCCATATATCACAAGAGATTCCAAAACTGAGTTTCTTAAATTGTAATTATTTTTTAACTTTTAAGTAATGAATGATCTAGTTTAGAAATGTGATATTTAAAATGAAGGACATGATGAATACTTACAGAGAGAAGAGAAATTTTGAGACTTGTTGGTTATTCTTTCTTTAAAGAGCCAAGAGTCCAAGAGATAATTTGCTAAGCAAATTCATTGACACGATTACATTACTATAAATCAAAAGTCCAAGAGATAATTTGCTAAGAAATGTAATAACATGTTACCTCATGCACTTTTCAAGAGAGGTCGAATGGAAAAAAAAATATAGGGTTTTGTATCCGGAGAAAAATAAAACCAATATCCCATCAAAAAAAAGATCCATTTAGCAATATTATAAACTTTATTAAAGAGATAAGCCCCACCTAAAAATGCTCTAAGTTGCAGAATTTTATAAATTGAAGAATGAGATAAAGATATGAAAATTATAAAATAAATCAATAAATCAGAAAAAATAAAATTATTTACATACCTGTAATGAGGGTTTTTTTTTCTCATGAGAAGGCAATTAACCATTCTTTCATTGTTACTGACCAATATGGTTCTTTTATGTCTACCAAATGGATGCTTCATACTCTCTGATAAGCTTTCTTGATCGCATCTAAAAATGAAAAAAATTGAGTTTTAGGACTCATGTTGGAAAATATGTTAATTTACTTAATTTTCCCCTCTTAAATCCATTATCCCATTAATGCTAGAAACAGAAAAAAAAAAATTATTTTTTTCTTCATTATTACAACATTGTTATATTGATTTAAACTGTAACGACAAAATTGCATCAACCAATGAAACCTCTATAAGATATACAACCAATAGAAGTAAAATGGCATACACAAATAGACAAACTCTAAAACTAATGAAAAGCGTCAGATTTAACTGCAATAAAATATATAAATAATGTTTTTGAGGTCAAACTAAGTATCTATTAAAGTTCAAAATTGACATTATAACGAATGAAGAAATAATGTTTCGTTCTTATATGTTAAGATTATTTACCTGCAGTCCTGCAATATAGAAATTGCTTCCTTTAAAGTGAGGTAATCTTTCAAGCTAACTCAATAGAAATAGAAGCAAATCTGCAGCTGCAACACAAGAACATAAGAGTATGTATGGAATTCAATTCCATTCATTTGGTTCATGGAATGGAATATCACATTTCATTTCGTCTCTTTGAACGAAATGTGAGTTAAAGGTTTGAAGTTATACCAGTTCTTTTATCGCATTCAAGATATCTGAAGTGGTATTTGAGTGATAATATCCAACTCCAATAGGTGAATGAAGAAAAAACAAATTTGTAACTGGAAATAGTTAACAATGTGTTTAGCAATTTCTCAATTATAAAGTAATATTAAATATGATAAAAGGTAAAAACCATATAAACTCCTACCAATGTTCCAAGATGACAGGTTCAAGTAAACCGACTTCCCATCTTTATTAACATGAGATGGCATGACATCAGCAACCTCTTTCTTCAAGTTGAAGCATCCACCAACTGAAAGTGGTAAAAACAATAAAAAAATTAAGTTGTGATGAACAAATAGGAGAAGACAATGATGTTCAATCTATAATTCAAAATTGTAAAGAGTAAGCGCATTTATCTCCGTGTTGGATTTTATTCCGTCTCTGGGCCTCTGTAAATTGTAAAAAGAAAAAAAAAAATTAAAAATCACACTTTCAAGCAGAGGAACAAATTACAGTCAAAAGCATCAAAAAGATACATAGCAAAAGACATTGATTGCAGTACGTGACCAAAAATCAAACAACTTCCATGTAAACTAAGGCAAAGAACTGAAAAAAGCCAAAAAAGCATAAGCTAAAGCAAACAACCTAATACCAATACGTGACCAGAAATGTTTTTTCCCTGGAAAGGTCGACCGATATGCAACTGAGAGGAGGTGCGAACGATTGAAATCGATTTTAGGGCTTCTGTTGGGCACCACCGGTAGGGATATAGGCGATTGGGTATGGTAACAATGGAACAACAGGTGGATGCAGTGGCGGTAACCATGGGAGAGAACGGAAATCAGACAGAGCATGTAACATATGGAGTTTGAGAATGAGATTTGGAAGAGGAAAGCAGAAAAAATCAGTAACTATGGAGAAGGTAGGGGGAGGAGGCGAAGCATCGAGATAATCGAGATAATCTGGGGGTATGAAGAGCCGGTTCCTCTGGATGTGGGCAACGGTGAAGCGGCGGGTATCTGTTGTCTGTATCTCATTGGAAGCAGTGGGAGGTGGCACCATGTGTAAAGTGAAGTTTTTAAATCAAAGACAGGTGTAACGTACTGTTACTTGAGGAACGTAGTATTAATGTGAACCCAAAAAAAAAAAAAAAAAAAAAAAAATACCCAACGCAAAAAAAGATGGCAAATCCTAACAGCAACTACAGCATAGTTGAAGGACTTAATTTGACAAAAAATACTACAGAATACTGTTGCTAAGGATTGATAACTTTAATATATTGTATAATAATAATAATAATAAAATGCAATCGTCAAACATTGAAAAACCATAACATACACAGAACAAGTTAGAACACAGCATCAAATACAAAATATATGTTCATACTTACCATCTTGTTACCCTATTGCAAGCTTTCATTTCACTATCCTCAAAAAATCCCTAACATATCTTTACAAAATCAACGATAGCTACATCACAATGTTGACATCTTTACTCTCTTTCATTTGTAATTATTAAACAAACCACAAGCAAATACCCCTCTTAACAAAAAATACCACACAACCCGTTAAACATTACGCTGTCCCAAAATATTCTTTCACGTAGCGGATTTACCTATCTAAGGACAGTTTCGTAATTTCAAACAAAGTTACAAAAACAAACGATGAAGTAAACAAGAAAATCCTTTTCATTGTTAGCAATGTATCCAATAACAATGTACACCTTTGGAACTCTCACCTGTCCAAACTAACCTCTTTTTAACACCTTTTCGAATTTCATGATTCTCATAAAACTTTTATCATCTCGAAATAAAATGAGTAATCATTATAACGGCGGCACACCCGACATGGTGATTGACATATCAAAGCCGATGAACTTCACCGGAGGTTTAGAGTTCATGAACTTAACGTATACAGTGATGAAGAAGCAAAAGAGTGAAGAAGGTAAATGGGTGAAACAAGAAGCTGATTTATTGAATAAGATTACAGGGTATGCAAGGAAAGGGTGTATCACGGCTGTTATGGGCCCCAGTGGTGCTGGAAAATCTACTCTTTTGGATGGTTTGGCTGGAAGGATTGCTAGTGGGAGTTTGAAAGGGAAGGTGTCGATGGATGGAATGGAAATGAACCCTAGTTTGATTAAGAGGACTTCGGCTTATATCATGCAAGAAGATAGGTTGTTTCCGATGCTTACGGTTTATGAAACGTTGATGTTTGCGGCTGATTTTAGGTTGGGGTCGATTCCGAAAGCGGAAAAGAGGCAACGTGTTGAGGAATTGATTGAGCAACTTGGTTTATCGGTAAGGATCTAAACGTAAACATATTCTTTGGGATTGTTTGTGTAGTTGATATCAGACGACTAAATTCATCTGATATCAGATGACTAAATTACAGTCATCTGATATCAAATGACATGTCAATCATTTGATATAAAAAGATGACATGCTTCAATTATTGGAGTCATATAATCATTGTGGTCGAGTAATTTTATTGAATAATTACTCGAACAATTCAAATCTTTCTTATATTCGATATTTTTGATGAAGTTATTGAAATTTTAGTTTTTAGGTTTATGTTTTGTTTTGTTTTCTTTTCTGTTTTCGTTTTTCCTTTTCAATAATTTTTCTGGTTTTCTCATTTAACGATGATATTAAAAAAAAAACAAGTAGTTTAATACTAAATAATATGAGGCGACGAAAATGAATGTCTATTATTTCAATTTTCTAAGTTATAAATTTATGTTCATTATTTTAATTATTTTTACCATAGTTAATCAATTAAAAACATATACGTAAAACATTATTTTTAGGAATTTCGGTTCAACATGGTCCTTTTCCGGTTTTGTATTTATAGAACGAATCAAACCTACAAATTCGGATTTTCTTATAACGAAAAATCTAACCGTCTACTTTTTCTAGATGGTTGAGTTTTTCAGTTACAAATGCTTTGATTGTTTTTTTTTGCAACCCCCCGTATCTAATGACGAAGCATATTTTTTCAGTCATTTGATATCGAACTGTATTAGAGGCAAATGTAAACTTACATGTTAAATTGTCTAACTTTTAGACAGCTAGGAACACGTATATCGGGGACGAGGGGAGGCGTGGAGTTTCAGGGGGCGAACGACGTAGGGTTTCGATCGGTGTAGACATAATCCACGGACCGTCACTTCTTTTTCTTGACGAGCCCACATCCGGTTTAGACTCAACAAGTGCTCAAAGCGTGGTTGAAAAGGTTCACAATATTGCACGTGCAGGAAGCACCGTGATTCTAACAATCCACCAACCTTCACACCGAATCCTACTTCTACTTGACCACCTAATAATACTGGCTCGTGGTCAACTCATGTACCAAGGACCCCCGAAAGACGTGGGGCTCCATTTGGGTCGTTTGGGTCGAAAACTTCCAAAAGGGGAAAACCCGATTGAGTTCTTAATAGATGTGATACAAAAATACGATCAATCGGAATATGGAGTGGATGTATTGGCGGAATTTGTGCTTACAGGTATGAAGCCACCACAACTTTCGGACGATGAAATGTCGTTTTCGACAATTCTTGCATCTCCTACGCCACCGCCTCGCAGGAAAAATAATCAACCGGAGAAACAAAATAGCTCCGGGAAGAGGCTTCATCTGCAAACCGTGGGGCGATCCGACCAAGAGAAGGATTTTGATCATAGTGTTAGAAGCCCATGGAATAATTCAAAGTCGTGGAGTCAAAGTGGAATTATGCAAGCGGTTGGACTCACTCCGACACGTCAACGTAGTTTTCAAAGAACTCCACACCCTGTAAGGTAAATAGTTGAGACAATGAGTTTATATACTCTAGTCAGTGTCACACATCATCTAGACATTGTTCTATCTGACTTTATATATTCAAGAGTCTTCTTTCTCCCCTTAATGGATCTTTTGGAGAAAAAAAATCTACGACTCCATATAGATCTAATAAACACCAAATTAGGGGAAACCCTACATACTTTATAATTTTTACCAATATAGACAATGCTTTTTAAAGTTATCAATAATAGCAAAGTACTTACATGTTTTTAACTATAATACGAACGTACTTACATGTTTTTATCCATAATAGTAACATACTTATATTTGTTTACACCTGATAGCAATGCATCATACCATTACTTACCAATAATGGCAACATACTTATATATCTTTATCGATAACAACAAACAAATAAAACTTGTAAGATTTTATAGACTTTGTGAAATATCTTGTTAATATTGATAAATAATCTAAGTATATTTACAGATAACAAATATTGTTATTATGTATAAAAAAAGTACATTGTCCATATTGGTAGCGAGAACTTGTTGACCATGACTTTGTGTCCCTTTTTTTTTTGCAGTGCATCACCTGGCTACTACACTTACTCAAGTGATATTGTAGCAGGAACCCCAACTCCACATAGTAGTGACTACACTGTCAATGAAGACGACTACCTCACCCCTACTAGTGGTCCAAATGTTGCAAGATACAATCACCTTGGTCCCAAATTTGCAAACTCTTTCTTTGAAGAAACATGGGTTTTGATCCGTAGAAACTTTATAAACATTAGAAGAACACCCGAGTTGTTTCTATCACGCCTCATGGTACTAGCCATCATGGGGTTCATGATGGCCACCTTATTCGTTAACCCTCATAAGTCAATGCAAGGAATCACTAACCGCCTAAGTTTCTTCATCTTCACTATCAGCTTATTCTTCTTCTCTTCAAATGATGCTGTCCCTGCTTTCATCCAAGAACGTTTCATATTCGTTCGTGAGACTTCTCATAATGCATATAGAGCATCTTCCTATACTATTTCTGGTGTAATCACATATCTACCCTTTCTCTTACTACAAGCTGCTGTCTATGCTAGCATCACTTGGTTTGCATTAAAGTTAGAAGGCCCTTTTGTTTACTATTTGGCAATTCTCTATGTTTCTCTTCTTACTACCAACTCATTTGTGGTCTTTGTGAGCTCGGTTGTTCCAAATTATATTCTCGGGTATGCTGCTGTTATTGCTTTCACGGCTTTGTTTTTCTTGTTTTGTGGGTATTTTGTGAATAGTCATGATATTCCTAAGTGTTGGAGATGGATGAATAAGGTGTCTACTATGACGTATCCGTATGAAGGGCTTCTAATGAATGAGTACCAAAGAGAAGAAGTTTTTGGACAGACTCTTATTGGGACGAATGTAACTGGAATTGATATTCTACAATCTTTGCATATTTATCATGAAAGGGATCCGAAGTGGGACAAGATATATATGATGTTGGGGTGGGCAGTTTTTTATAGGATCTTGTTTTATATCATTTTGCGTTTTGCTTCAAAGAATCAGCGTACATAAGCGGTGAAAGAAAAATGTGAGGCTGAATTAGCTTTTTGAAGTGGTAATAAGAAGAAAGTGTTCAGAAACAGGAAATTTTAGCTTGAATGAACCCTATTTGTTGCAGGTTTTCTTGTATTTAATCTTATGTATACGGATATGTATCACTTGTGAAGTTGTTCAGATTTAATGAAGATCTTTGTAAATGAAATGGCATCAATGTACAATTACTAATAAAAATCATTTCAATCTATGCATTCAAATCGTTGAAAGTTTTCCTACAAATACGACATTCAAATTTCATAGTAAGATGCAAATACTCCCTCATTTACAAAAGAAGGATCAAATGGGTTATATCTAAAACGTGTATAAAACATTGTTGCTCTTTCCTAAACAAGATTCATATCAAATGTTTTTACAATAATTAGATAGTTTGACATCAACGCTTGATAGGCATCACCTTTTCTTTTATTTGGAATGCACTAACATGTAGGAAATAAGTAACTGAAAACATTTATGCATAAAAGAATGTCGGTTTTTAGCACATAAAAAGAACTTGTTTCTGCACATATTTTACAGTGCTTAACTTGTATAAAGTAAAGATTAATCTTTTAAAGAAAAATGGATGTTGTGTATGATGCTACAACTGCTTATAATATGAGACACTTTGCAAAGGAGTTACATATTTCAATATTTTTCAGAAATTGGTATAAATACAAATAAAGAGAAACTAAAAAAAAGTATATTCTCGTGTTCATTACACATGTCTTCGTATTAGAAAACATACTTAGCTTTGTAAATATGCAGAAGGGTAGTTTGGTAAATTGTTGATATAAAGTTGTTAAGTTAGTTGTTCAATGTTTAATTAGTGGTAGTTTGGTACTTTGATAAATCGTATATATGTAGTATCTTACAGATCATTTTCAATTAATGACTCTCTCTCTCTCTCTCTCTCTCTCTCTCTCTCTCTCTCTCTCTCTCTCTCTCATTTAAGACTTCGTTAAGTTTAAAATTAAGTTGATGTTGCATTTTGTTAATTTTCATTGCTGAAAATGTGACAACAGATTATGGAACCACCGGCGAATGAATAAAGAGGAAAGAAGATGCTCTCAGCCAAGCAAGAAGCCATATATATCACAAGTTAGATGCATCAAAATAGATTTTATGTATTTGTTTTCTTTTTTCAAATATAATTTTGTGTCCTCAAATAATTTTCCTTCTTTATGAGGATAATTAGAGCCAGTATATAATACAAGATGTTTGTGTTTGGAGCATTAACCTTGAAGATCTAAAATTCAAAGCATCATTTACACTAATATTATTAATCTTGTTTCTTTTTCAATACATTTTAATACTTTTAATTTGAAATTCTTTTTTGATAAGTGTATAACCATCAAAATTATCTTTCTTCTACTTACTAATTTACTCTAACTGAATTGTTTCAATAACACCTAATCAAGATGACGATGAAATTGAAGATATAAGGAACGATGACATAAATTCAACTCTATTTCTCAAAACTACGAACATAATTATTAGAGAGAAAATTGTAAATTTAGTCTCCATGGTTTGCTAAAAATTTGGTCCCTTTTTGGCCTATTTTGGTTATGGATTTGGTCAGTCAAATTCGAACTATTTACCCTTTTGATTTCATTTTCCATTATTTAATTGTTTTGTTTACATAAAAAAGTTAAACATATTTTTTTTTTAAATTTGATTGAAACCAGATCAACGATAAAAATTGGGCAAAATGACTGAATATCTATAATTTTAAAAGTCGTTGGATTGAAACTAAAAAAAAATTATCAAACCACATGGACCAAATTTTCATTTTTTCTCATTTTTATAAGATTATCCAAATTTTGGGTGTCGTTACTTTTTGAGATCAAATTACAACGTGGAACACGCACTATCCTTTATATAATTCTCAATTCTCATAAATATATATAATTTACCAATATTTATCAAAGAAATATAAGTTGTAACTTATAAAATATGTCATATGGTTTCGGTTGGTATCATCTCCGAACATATAATATAATGATTTTTGTTCGGAGAAATTCGAAGGGTGTTCTATAGGGATTTCTGGACACACATTTCCTTTGAATTCGATGTTATCATTACCATGGGTCGGCTTTCCGCCAATTGGGCTGAAATTCTCTATGCTGAAACGCGTATGAATATTTCGCTTTTCGTAGGAGGGTATGTATATGTCCACATGGAGAAAACTCTAGGATCTCTACCTACTATTTCTGTGATGATGGTGCATAAGTACCGAGCGAAGGGATGTGAAGTCTTCTTTGCTCATGCGGTTGAGAGTTCTAAGAAGACAACGAGTCTTTATGATGTGGAGGTTGTTGGGGAATGTACATATGTTTTCCCTAATGAATTGTTGGGTTGACCACCACCAATTCAGGTGGAGTTCAAGATTGATCTTATTTCAGGCCCGTTTTTTATAGCCAAAACACCTTATCGACTGACTTTTTCGAAAATGAAGGAGATGATGTCACAACTCCAAGAGATGCTTGAGTGGTGATTTATTAGTCTAGGTTCATCGCCTTGAAGAGCTCCAATCCTTTTCGTTAAGAAGAAATATGGCTCAATGCGGATGCATATTGACTACCGGGAGTTGAATAAGATGAGTGTGAAGAACAAGTACATATTCATGTGGATCAATAATATTTGTGATCTTAAGGAGCTTGCCATTTTTTGAAGACTGATTTGTAATCTGGTTATCATCAGGTATAGTCAGTGCGGGGATGTTCCTAATACAACATTCGTGACACGTTATGGGCACTGCAAGTTCATAGTGATATTATTCATGTTGACGAATGCTCCGATAATTTTCATGGACGGAATGCATAAGGTATGTCGTCCATTTTTGGAAAAATCGATCATTGGTTTCATAGATAACATTTTGGTGTACTCTCGAAGTGCCGAAGATCATCGGAGGCATTCGCGAGAGGTTCTTGACACATTGCGTAGGGAGAAGCTTTATGCAAAGTTCTCCAAGTGTGAAATTTGGCTGTGTGAGATCCAATTTCATGTACACGTGGTAGGGAATGAAGGTATCGAAGTAAATCCAGCTAAAATTGAGGTCGTAAAGAAGTAGTCCAATCCAAATATTCTTTTGGAGCTTCATGGATTTAGTTGGATGCTATTAGAGATTTATCAAAGATTTCTCCAAGATTATAGGTCCACTTACCAAATTGACGAGAAAGTCATAACCTTTCGTCTCCATTGATAACCAAGATGAGGCATTTCAGCCTCTGAATAATCTTTTTTGTGGGGCACCTATTCTTTCCCTGCCTAAGGGGAATGAGGATTTTGTAGTATACAACGATGCATCCTATTCTAGATTAGGGTGTGTGCTGATGCAATGAGGGAATGTGATTGCATATGCATCTCGAAAATTGAAAGGTGCGAAAGTGAATTACTCGGTGCATGATTTGGAGCTGGTTATGATTGTATTTACTCCCAAGTTATGGTAACGCTACCTTTTTGGTATAAAATGTACAATATTTATTACCACAAGAGCTTGCAACACATTTAGTTCCAGAAGGAACTGGATATGAGGCATCGGTGTTGTATTGATCTGCTTTTCGGTTATGATTATAAGATTAGTTACCACCATGTTGTTGGATTAGGTGTCTAAGCCAATAACTAAATTGATATATACTTGAACTATTAGCAAATTTCTATTGGGTTGCCCTCAAAACTAGCAAGTGAATAGGATGACTTTTATAGAGAGAGAGAGAGAGAGAGAGAGAGCGAGAGAGAGAGAAAGAGATTGATTTATTGATTTATTATATGATTAATAAGTCATTATTTAATATATTGTGAGAATAATATGTTAATTAGAGTTATTATTATTATTTATTTAAAAATTAATCAGAAATTAATTAGAATTAATTTTAGGATTAATTGGATTAATTAAAAGTACAAGAACCTAAGCTGTAATTGTTCAATAGTTAAACAAAAGGGTTTCCAGAACCTTCCACAAGTGGTGGACGGTTTCGAGCTATATTATAGGGTTTCTAGAATATCCCTTGAAGATAATAGGAGATTGGATAATTACCTGATTTGAAATAATAATATTATATTCAAATTAGGGTTTCCTAGTGCAACTATAAATAGGCCCTTAACGCTTCATATTTTCGGCCACTCCTCCTCTCAAGAGAATAGCCAAAAATCATTCCCTCTCATCTCTCTATCTTCAAGTTTCCTTAGTTGCTAGGGTTTGGGTGTGAGCCATCAGAGGCACGAGATTTCTGGTGCTTTCTTGCAAGAGCTTTTGAAGAAGGATTTCATTGGGTATTTACAAGAATAATCAAAAAGGTATGTAAACCTTAACCCTCTTATGAATTTCGATTAAACTATGGTTTCTATAGCATTCTTTGATGTTCATAGATTACAACATTCAATAGTGAAAACATAGATCCAAATTAGGTTGCATTTGAACTTAAGAGTTAAGTTATTTTCCACCACATGGTTTTTGTAACCTATAAAACCTTTCAGTGGCATCAGAGCCCAATGTTTTCAATTGAATATGCATAATAATTGAATAGATCAAATTAGTGTATAACGAAATTAAACCCTATGGCTTGAAATATTCAAATTGGCCTAGGTTTCTTGAAACCATAGCCTCCTCCCTTAATTTCAAAATTTTCTAGGGTTTGTTAGAGTTTCTTATTTAATAATTATTGTTTTAATTTGTTAGAATAGAATAATTAAAATTGGATAACCCAATACCTTTAATTTTCGAAATTTAGTAGGGATTGGATTATGATTAAATTTAAATCATTTGTTTAATAGTTAAATAGTAAATAATTATTTAATCATCTTGTGATTTAAATTAGTTTAATTAATTGTTAATTAAAAGATAAATATTAAATCATAATTGGTTTAATTTTAAATTCATTTAATTTTTATTAATTTTTTAAAATTCAATATTAAACCTAGTATTTTAGAAAAGTTTTAAAATACACCTTATATATATACTATTAAAAGTTTAATATATTATATGTATAAGAAAAGTCAATCAAATCGCTAATACACCTCATTCACAAACCCATGCTATAAGGAGGGGGGGGGGTATAAGGAAGCAGCCTATAAAATGACCGTCATTCGGTGTCTACTCTCACCCACCACTCCTTTGTATGGTGGAGGGTCGTTAGCCAAACATATTTGATAGGACATAATCTCATTAAAAGTATAATGATATAAAAGTACTAGAGCTTTCCTTAAATATTCCCACTCTAGTTACTTTAAAAAATATGAAAAGTATGCTAATCCATGAAAACGCACATCATATTTTAATATGTCATTAGTGGAGCGTGTGTGGTTAACCGACACACTAATAGGGACTTTAAAGATAAATGATGGGCATCTCGAAAATTATCATTGTTAATGGAGCACGTGTGGTTAAACGTCACATTAATTAGAGATGATAAATGAAATTTAGGTTGCCAAGCATGTTTGCATGGTTATTCACATCTTGTTTGTGATCCTCGACATCTCAGTCACAAATAGAAGAGCATAATTTGAGATTAAACATGTCATTGATAAGATTCAATGAATCTCAAAAGATCTAGGAATTTCATAGTTTAGAATTGGTGAACTGTTTTACCTACCTGCATAAATTCGCGATAAGATTACGACATCCCTCTTCTTAGATGTTAATTGTTATATTAGATCCTAGCCTTGAATATTTATTATTGGTTAAAATATTAAGTATTTATGTCATCTAACTAAAACTACCGTTTTTATCTATAGATTTCTACTCCTAGTGATGCTTCTGCTTCTCAAACCTCCACCTACAACTCGAACTCTTTGTTGCTCTCGATCGTGTCCAAGGTAACATTGGATGGAACCAACTATAATGATTGGATGTGAAACATCAAGATGGCTCTTCGATTAAAGGGCAAAGAGCATGTCCTTGTAAAATAACTTATTGAAATCGATGACTCAACTATTATTCGTGAAGAAATCATCTCCAACAAGAAACATTATGATGGCACAACAAAGGTGGATTGTGTCATGGTTGTCACCATGGTTTCTGAGTTGCAATGGTTCTATGACGACTACTGGCCATACGAGATGAACTTGGATATTGTGGAAAAGTTTCACAAGAGATCTCGTCAACAAAATTATGATGTCCTCAAATCCCTAATGGCTTGCAAGTTGATGGATGGAAAATCGGTCTGCAACCAATTTCAAAGAATGCAGAGTTACGTGAATTTCCTTGAAAGGCTAAATGTGAATTTCAATGAGGAGTTGGCCATTGACATGGTCCTCAACTCCTTTCTATCTTTTTATGATCAGTTCATTTTGGCTTATCATTTGAACAATACTGAAACCATATTGGCCAAACTCCACAACCTAATGCAGACAGCTAAGTCAGGTTTGAAGAAAAATCAAAAATATACTCCTACCAGTACTCATATCCTTGATATTGGGCAAAAACAAAGGAAAGAAGAGGAAAGGTGCTCCTAAAGCAAATTGGAAGGGAAATGCCCATATTGGGTCGTTTAGCAATGGACCAAAAGCAAGGTCCAATTCTGACATTCCTTCTGTTAATGATCCCAAAGAAGCCACTTGCTTCTATTTCAATGAAAAGGGCCATTAGAAAAGAAGTTGACCCAAGTACTTGTTGGATATCAAGGATGTAAAAGTAAAGCCAACGTCGGCAGGTATTTACACCATTCAAACTAATAACTCACAACTTACTCGTTCTTGGGTCCTTGATACAACATGTGGTTTTCACATTTGTTTTGATTTGCAGGGGCTTAAAGAAAGTGAGGGGTTGGAGAATAAAAGGATGAATCTAATCATGGGCAATAGCGAATCTTCTCCTATTACCAAGATTGGAACTTACGGTCTTGTGCTTGGTGGTGATGTTAAATTAGATTGGGTTGATTGTTGCTATTCATCATAAATGACGCAAAACATTATCTCTTTTCATGAACTATTTAGATAAGGTTTTTGATATTCATTTAATGATGTGAATGGATCGACTTTGGTTTATAAAAATGGTATTTTATGTTTGAAGCTTTACCTTGTAATGGTGTGTATGGAACGGTGATTTGTGTTGATAGATTAGGCAATATTGTATTCCATATTGATTTGTTTAATGGTTTAGACAAGGCATGCTTTTGGCATTGTCATCTTGGAAACATTAACAAGAAACGAATCTCCCAACTCCAAAAGGATTGAGTGTTGGAATCATCTTACTTAAGGCCAGATGATGAATTCGAATCTTGTCTTTTGAGCAAGATGGACAAATCACCTTTCACTGGATCTTTTGAAAGAGGTGAAGGTTTGTTGGATCTCATACACACATATATGTGTGGACCCTCCAGGTCCACCACAAGGGATGTTAACAAATTTTATTTAACATTTATAGATGATTATAGCAAATATGGTTATATTTACTTAATCAAACATAAATTAGAAAGCTTTGAAAAGTTCAAAGCGTTAAAACATGAAGTCAACAATCAATTAGACAAGAAGATAAACATGCTCCGATCTAAGAGAGACGGAGAGTATCTTAGTATCGAGTTCCATGACTATATCAAGGAATTTGGAATTGTTTCACAAATGATTCCTCCTAGGACACCAAAAACTAACAATGTGGTTAAGAGGTGTAATCGGACCTTGTTAGACATGGTTCTTTCTAATGGGTTTTAAGCACTATAACATCGCTATGGTGCAGAAACAACCCTAATGCTTTGGATCTAAGTTTTCTCAAGTTATACATGCAATTTTCATTTTCCAAAGCATGAAACCCTATTAGCATACAACATTGATATTTAAAACATAAAACAAGTTAGATGATTACCTCTTGGTTGTAGCTTGTAGAACTTGGCCTTAGAAGAGCTTAACACCTCAAATGTGATGCCTCAAATAAGTCACAAAACACTAAGAACAAATGGAGGACAATGTGAGAGAGGCTAGGAGGCACCAAAATCGGCTAGCTTCTTCTTGGAATACACAAGTGCCGATTTTAGGGTTTAGGGGTTACATTTATAGTGTAGAATTCCAATGGTCACTTGTAAAACCTAATTCATTCCCTTAGGCTTTTAATCCAATAATTCATTTGATATCCTTTTGTGTTGGATAAGGTGTCTAAGTCCATAACTATTTCTGGTATGTACTTGACACGACCCGACATGGTCTATTTGGGTTGCATGGCACCATGCAATTGGATAGACTAAATGAGAGAAATAACACTTGTGGTTTATTAATATATTATAAGTTCTAATATATTAATAGTATTATTTAATTAGTATTGATCAAGAATTAATTTGGAATTAATTAAGTGATCAAAAGATAACTAATTAAATATATGGGTTGATTATGTAAATCATCCATAACTTGTATAGTGGGCTAAGAGGCTCCATGGATTATCAAGTTGGGTTAAACCCATAGGATGCTCCATGGGAGTTACAAACCCATGGGTCATGGAAATGAAGAGCCATGACACATTAGGGTTTACATGGTGTAACCCTAGATGTGTCAACACTATATAAAGAACATGTTCTCCACCAAAATCGGCTACACAAAGAGAAGTGAGGGCTAGGCCGATTTTAGAAGTGGTTGTATTCTCTCTAAAGTCATTCCAAAAGCATTAGGTGTTGTTTGAAGCATTTGAGGCATCACACTTGGGGTGCTAGGCTCACAAGGTTTCAAGGAATCAAAATCAACTACAAGGTATGTATTTCTAGCTATGCTTTTAGGATTAAAGTTCCCATGTATGCTAGATAGGATTATGAACCTTGGAAACCAAATTTTGCATGTATTTAGACAAACATAGATCCAAGGTTTATTAGGGTTGCATGTACACTTAGGAAGTGTTAGAATGCTCAAAACCCATCAGTGGTATCAGAGCCTAGGCTTGTTTGTTGAATACTTGATGCAAACTTGTTTTTCAAAAGCCAAAAACTGTCCAGCCAAGAAAACTCGATGAGTTCTGGCCAAAAATCGCCGAGTTTGTGTGTTATAGCATGAACTCGATGAGTTCCTTGATGAACTCGACAAGTTTGTCACCCAGTGAGCAGTTTTTGGAGCTAGGCTGCTGGAAATGGACTAGAAACATTACCCTAAACTGTTTTGGTGTTATAAAACTTGTTTTAGATGGTGTAATGGTTGTTCTAATCCATTTACAATGGATAATATCAAATTTTCATGATTATATGTGTTCATATGTTCTTGAAATTTTGATATGAATATTCATGTTCTTATGAGTTCTTGATAGATCATAGGAGTTACTTGTTTATATGATTAATTCATGATCTTTATGTGTTTTAATGGAGTCAATAACTTGTCCTCAAGTTATGGATAACCAAAAGTCTCTTTTTGTTAAAAGCCATTAAAAGAACACATAAGTTATAAAATGAAGAGTCTTCATTTTAATAACCCATAAGTTATGAATATGAAAGGTTTAGTAAAGTTACAAAACTTGCCCTCAAGTTTTGGAACATGTAAAGTCACTTAATAAACTTTAGTTCCAACCCTTAGAATTTTAAAAGTTAAAATTCAACCCTTATACTTTATATTATAGGTTAATAATATATATATGTATAAGATCAAGTCGTCTTACCGCTAGTATGCCTCATTCACGAAGCTAGTATATAAGGGGGGGGGGGTATAAGGTTGTCTCCTATAAAATGGAAACTTAATGGGTGTCCACTCTCACCCACCGCTTCCTTGATCGGTGGAGGGTCGTTAGCCGAACGGGTAAGACAAGGACTTATAAATTCTCATTAAAAGTATGATGAATATTATAAAGTAACTAAATCTTTTTATTAAGTTCCTAATCTTAGTTACTTTAGGAAAAATGTGAATAAGGTGCTAATCCATGAAATTACACTTTACACTTTGTTTAAGTCGTTGGTAGAGCGTGTGTGGTTAACCGGCACACTAACATGGACTTAACAAGGTAGGTAAAGGGTGACTTAAGGTTTATCATAATATCGGTGGAGCGTGTGTGGTTTACTGGCACATCGATTGAGTGATAGACTTTAAGGGTACCAAGTGATTTGCATGGTTACTTCACACCTCATTTTGTGATCCTCGGTATCCCAGTCACAAAACTTAGAAGGAACACTCGAGATTGAAACATGCCTTTGAAAAGTTCATTGAATCTCAAAAGAATCTCGGAGTTTCTAAGAACCAATTAAAAACCTAATATTTATATTTCGTTTTTCATGTTGGAAATTGGTGAATCGTCATTCACCTACCTTTCAAATATGTTATAGCTTGGATTACGGCATACCTCTTCTAAGTTATAATATATTGTGATTGGATCCTAGCCTTAATATTACATTTGGGTGTTTTATTAAGGACTCTCTTAATATCTAAACTAATCTTGTTCTCTTCTATCAGATGTCTTCAAACAATGTTGCTTCTGGCTCTAATCCTAATGGTTCCTTTACCCTTATGATTTTGTGTGGGAAAGTCAACTTTGATGGATCTAACTTTAATGAATGGATCAGAAACATCAGGATGATTACCAACTACGAGGACAAAGAATATGTCATTGACAAGGAGCTTAAGGAGATTGATGAGACCACTGCAACTCCCCAGGAGATCGCCGACTTCCAGGCACATGAAAGGGATGCTACAAAAGTGGCATGCATCATGATGGCCACCATGACAGCGGAACTCCAAAAGTCCTATGAGGACTTTTACCCTTCTGAAATGCACCAAGATCTGATGGAAAGATACCATCAAAGTGCACGACAAGAGAGGTATGAAATCATTTGCTCCATGATAACAACCATGATGAAGGACGAGGAATCCGTCACGAGCCACATGTAGAAAATGCAAAGGTATGTGGATCGTTTACTGAAGCTTAATGTGAACTTCCCTGAGGAGCTTGCAATAGATATTATTTTGCACTCCTTACCATCGTGCTATGATCAATTCTGCATGACATATCACATGAATAAGGTAGAGGTCACACTTAGCAAACTTCAGGGACTCCTCAAGACCGCAGAAACATGTCTTCAGGGTAAGTCGGTTGTTAACACTCCTACTCCAAACTCCGCCCCGGTTTTGGCAATCATGAAAGGTCGAGGGAAGAAGAGGAAGAGTTCTTCGAAGGGTACCAATGCTAGGACCCTTGATGGCTCTTTTTCAAGTGGAACCAAGAAAGGTTTCATCACTCCTTCTTCTGACCCAAAAGAGGCTGAATGCTTCTATTGCCATGAAAAGTCACATAGGAAGTGGAATTGCCCAAAATACCAGCAAGATGTCAAGTATGGGAAAGTTAAACCCAACCATGCAGGTATTTACACTATCGTATCTAATAAATCACCCCATTCTACGTCTTGGGTCCTTGATACCGGTTGCGGTATTCATATCTGTTCTGATTTGCAGGGACTAAGAAGAAGTAAGAATGTGGAGCATGGAAGAATAAACTTAATCATGGGTAATAGGTAAGCTTTACGTGTCACCAAGATTGAAGTTTATACTTTATCGCTAAGTAGTGGGTTTAGTTTAAATTTGAATAAGTGTTGTTATTCACCAGAAATGGCAAGAAACATTATTTCCTTTCATGTATCGTATAAACAAGGTTTCACCTTTTCATTTGATAATGAAGTTGGTTCGATTAATGCTTTCGTTAATAATGTTCTTTATTTTAAAGCATTACCTTGTGATGGTGTGTATGAAACTGTATTTGTGGTTGATAACTTAGGAAATAATGTATTGTGTATTGATTTTGTTAATGATAATAACTTGGATAAAGCATCATTATGGCATTGTCGTCTTGGACATATAAGCAAGAAACGCATAGGCCAACTCCAAAAGAATGGAGTCTTGGAGTCACTTGACCTAAAGTCAGATGATAGTTGCGAATCATGATTACTTGGAAAAATGACAAAGTCACCCTTCACAGATTCTTGTGAGAGGGGTGAAGGTTTGTTGTATCTTGTACACATGGATGTGTGTGGACCCTTCAAACATGCCACAAGGGATGCTAATCGTTATTATTTGACTTTTACTGATGATTACAGTAGATATGGACATGTCTACTTAATCAAGCATAAGTTAGAGAGTTTTGAAAGGTTTAAAGAATTTAAACAGGAAGCTGAGAATCAATTGGGCAGGAACATTAAGATGCTTTGATCTGATCCAGGTGGTGAGTATCTTAGTTCAGAGTTCCTCGACTATCTTAGGTAATGTGGGATTGTCTCACAATTGACACCTCCCAGGACACCGCAGTTGAATGGTGTGGCTGAGAGGTGTAATCGAACCTTGTTGGATATGGTTCGTTCCATGATGAGTCGAGCTTCGCTACCAATCTCATTTTAGGGGTATGCCTTAGAGACTGCCGCCCATATCCTACAAAGAAAGTTGCCAAAAATCCTCATGAGATGTGGACTAGTAAAGTACCCAAACTAGACCACGTCAAGATTTGGGGTTGCAAGGCTTTCGTGAGACGCGATACTCATGATAAGCTCGAAGCTCGAAGTGAGAGGTGTATTTTCATCGGCTACCCACAACAATCCTTTGGTTACCTCTTCTACAAACCTAGTGAAAATGTGGTCTTTGTAGCTAGGAGGGCTGTCTTTCGAGAGAGAAAATTCATAAGCCAAGGAAATAGTGGGAGGCAAGTTGACATTGAAGAATGATGGAGGAACTTCAAACCCTAGCACTCAACTTGAGGAGAAAACTCTTGTTGAGCCAATTGGCAAGTCTGTACCTCTGAGGCATTCCACAAGGGTTAGGAATGCACCTGAGCATTACTATGGATTCCATATTACTGCAGAAGGTGATACACTTATCAGTGATGAGACACTGATAGGTCTGGATGAACCTAACAGTTACACAGAAGCCATTGAAGGCCCTGAGTCAGCCAAATGGAAAGAGTCAATAGACAGCGAGATACAGTCCATGTATGACAATCAAGTTTGGAACTTGGTTGAGAATGTACCAGGTCGTAAGACAGTTGGGTGGAAGTGGATCTTCAAGAAGAAGACCGACATGGATGGTAATGTACACACTTATAAGGCACGACTAGTTGCAAGGGGTTTCTCACAAACTCTGGGAGTTGATTATGATGAGACCTTTTCTCCAGTGGCCAAGATTAAGTCTATTAGGGTTCTGTTAGCCATAGCCGCATTCCATGACTATGAAATATGGCAAATGGATGTCAAAACTACTTTCCTTAATGGAAAGTTGGCTGAGGATGTTTACATGAGTCATCCAGAGGGTTTTGTCAATACAGAGTACCCTAATAGAGTGTGTATGCTTGAGAAATTCATTTATGGGTTAAAGCAAGCACCTCGCAGATGGAATCTTTTCTTTGATGAGAAAGTCAAAGAATTTGGCTTTTCTATGAGTGAAGATGAATCTTGTGTATATGTTAAGGCTAGTGGGAGTATAGTTAGCTTTTTGGTATTGTATGTGGATGACATACTACTCATAGGAAATGATATCCCAACTCTGTAGGAAGTCAAGTCCTAGCTTGGGAAGTGTTTCTCTATGAAGGACCTATGAGAAGTTGCCTATATTATAGGGATAAGGATCTTGAGAGACCGGAGTAAAAGACTAATTGGACTTAGTTAGAGTACCTACTTGGATAAGGTGCTGAAGAGATTCGGCATGCAGGACTCCAAGAAAGGAGAGTTAACCATCCAGAGTAACGCCAGATTGAGTAAGACACAAAGCCCTAGTACTGAGGCTGAGATAGCATAAATGAGTCGAATACCTTATGCTTTGGCTGTAGGATCGATCATGTATGCTATGACGCGTACTCGACCTGATGTAGCTTTTGTTTTAAGCATGGTTAGCAGGTATCAGGGGAACCCTGGTAAGGCACACTGGACTGCGGTAAATAATATCCACAAGTACCTACGGAGGACTAAGGACTGGGTTCTTACCCTCGGTGGGAGTGACGACTTGAGAGTTGTAAGGTATAGTGATGCTAGTTTCCAAACTGATAGGGATAATTTCCGCTCTCAGTCAGGCTAGGTCTTTACCTTAAACGAAGGAGCAAGTTCTTGGAAGAGTTCCAAGCAAGAGACAGTAACTGATTCAACTTGCGAATCAAAGTATATAGCAGCTAGCGAGGCAGCAAAGGAGGCTATATGGCTGAAGAACTTCATTGGATACCTTGGAGTTGTACTAGCTATTAAGGAGCCAATGGAATTTTTTTGTGATAGTGAAAGTGTTGTTGCCTTAGCCAAGGAACCAAGGGATCACAGGAGATCCAGACACATCGACAGAAAATACCAATTCATCAGACATCGAATAGAAGAAGGACTTCTCATGGCAAAGAGGGTATCATCGGATGAGAATCCAGAAGATCCCCTCACGAAGGGACTGACTCGGGTTAAGCATCTCCAGCATGCTCGGAGCATAGGGCTGAAGGATGATATTAGATTTAGTAGTTAGATAACCTTGAAATTTGTAAAGTGTAATTGAGATTAGATGATGAATAAAAGGTGTTTTATTTATGAGTAAAGTGTTGTTATCTCCTGTCGATCGTTTACTATATTTCTTTTGCATGTTTTGACTTCCAGAATAATTATATTTGGTATATCATATTATTCGAACCTCCACAGTCGGTCATATGTCGGAAGTAGGTATGAATCAAGATTGTCATGACCGTTTACTATATTTCTTTTGCATGTTTTGACTTCCAGAAATAACACTTGTGGTTTATTAATATATTATAAGTTCTAATATATTAATAGTATTATTTAATTAGTATTGATCAAGAATTAATTTGGAATTAATTAAGTGATCAAAAGATAACTAACTAAATATATGGGTTGATTATGTAAATCATTCATAACTTGTATAGTGGGCTAAGAGGCTCCATGGATTATCAAGTTGGGTTAAACCCTCCATGGGAGTTACAAACCCATGGGTCATGGTAATGAAGAGCCATGACACATTAGGGTTTACATGGTGTAACCCTAGATGTGTCAACACTATATAAAGAACATGTTCTCCACAAAAATCGGCTACACAAAGAGAAGTGGGGGCTAGGCCGATTTTAGAAGTGGTTGTATTCTCTCTAAAGTCATTCCAAATGCATTTGGTGTTGTGTGAAGCATTTGAAGCATCACACTTGGGGTGCTAGGCTCACAAGGTTTCAAGGAATCAAAATCAACTACAAGGTATGTATTTCTAGCTATGCTTTTAGGATTAAAGTTCCCATGTATGCTAGATAGGATTATGAATCTTGGAAACCAAATTTTGCATGTATTTAGACAAACATAGATCCAAGGTTTATTAAGGTTGCATGTACACTTAGGAAGTGTTAGAATGCTCAAAACCCATCATTTTGAACTAACACTTCATGGACTCACACATAAACATAGCCCATCACTAATCAATCATGAATCATTGGCCCAAACCTATATGTATCACAGATTTACATAATCAGAACCTGTTAATTTAATCAGTCTCTTTGATCACTAAATTAATTCCAAATTTATTCTTGATCAATACCAATTAAATAATATGATTTATTAATTAATATATTATTCTTATAATATATTAATAAATCATAAATAACCTCTTTCTCAAATTTCCATCCTATCAAAGTGCTTCGGTGAACGCAACCCAAATGGACCATGCTACTATCGGGTTAAGTATATACCAATTATAGTTATGGGCTTAGACACCTAATCCAATAGTCTCCCACTTGGATAAGTCTAATAACTAATATTGCAAGTACGACTTCAGAATCTGATATCGGGGTTGGGAGCGGTGCCGATGCAGAGAGGGCATGTGATAGCATACGCATCGAGGCAGCTGAAGCCTCATGGGACGAGGTATCCCACCCACGATCTAGAGTTGGGGGCAGTGATGTTCGCCCTCAAGATCTGGCGTCACTATCTGTATGGGGTTTGGTGTACCATATACATGGACCACAAGAGCTTGAAGTACTTGATGGATCAACCCAACCTGAATATGCACCAGAGGAGATGGTTGGATGTGGTAAAGGATTACGACTGCGAGATCCTGTACCACCCAGGTAAGGCTAATGTGGTAGCCGATGCACTGAGCCGAAGGGCGGAGAGCGCCCCGATGAGAGATGTTTGTTTGAGATTGACAGTTTGTGGGCGGGACGCATACCATTTTGATGGAAGAGGCTCATCGATCGAAGTTCTCGATCCATCCTGGGGCCACTAAGATGTATTTGGACCTGAAAAGAGAGTATTGGTGGCCCTGTATGAAGAGGGATGTCGCGTGGTTTGTTGAGAGGTGCTTAACCTGTCGTAAGGTTAAGGCTGAGCACCAGAGACCGCATGGTAAGTTGCAGCCGTTGGAGGTTCCCGAGTGGAAGTGGGAACAAATTACCATGGATTTTATCACCAAATTGCCAAGGACTGCTAGGGGAGTCGATGCAATTTGGGTGATTGTGGATAGGTTGACGAAAAGCGCCCACTTCCTTGCTATCAGTGAGAGCTGTTCCGCTGAGAGATTGGCAGAGTTGTACGTGAGAGAGGTGGTATCGCGGCATGGAGTACCGATCTCGATTGTCTCAGATCGAGATGTACGTTTCACGTCCAGATTCTGGAAGAAATTTCATGAGGAATTGGGTACGGGGCTGCATTTTAGTACCGCATACCACCCACAGATTGACGGGCACAGCGAGCGGATGATTCAGACGCTCGAGGACATGTGTATTGGACTTCGGAGGGAGTTGGGACACGTATCTACCTTTGGCAGAGTGTTCCTACAACAACAGCCATCATTCGAGCATCGGTATGCCGCCTTTTGAGCTGTTGTATGGGAAAAGGTGTCAGACTCCCATTTGCTGGGGAGAGGTAGGGCAACGTGTGATGGGTAGTACAGAGATAGTACTTTAGACGACGGAGCAGATCCAGCAGGTCAGACAGAGGTTGTTGATCGCTCAGAGTCACCAGAAGAGTTATACGGATAGGCGTCGGTTCAAGCTTGAGTTTCAGGTCGGAGATTTTGTACTCCTGTAGGTAACTCCTTGGAAAGGAGTGATCAGGTTCAGGAAGAGAGGCAAGCTAGGGCCCCGATATATTGGTCTGTTTAGTGTGATTGCGAGGGTGGGCAGGGTTGCATATCGTTTGGAGCTACCTGAGAAGTTGGGGCAGATTCATGACACCTTCCACGTGTTGCTGTTGCGAAAGTGTATAGCCGATGAGTTGGAATTGGTACCATTGGAGGATATTCAGGTGGATGCGAGCCTGAATTATGCTGAGAGACCGGTGGCAATCAGGGATCGGAAGATCAAGGTTTTGAGGAACAAGGAGGTACCTTTGGTTTTGGTTCAGTGGCAACATCGGAAGGGGTCCGAGATGACTTGGGAGTCAGAGTCGGAGATGCTAGGGCAACATCCAGAGTTGTTCGAGGAATGAGACTTCAGGGGCGAAGTCTGGTTCTAGTGGGGGAGAATTATAACACCCCGAGATTCAGGTGCATTTCTTTCGCCCTTATTCTTTGTTGATTGGTCGTGATTAGTCCTTGAGTGGATGGAATATAGCAAGTGAGTACGCTGGGCGTACCAGAGGGTTACGCTGCGCGTACTCATGCGCTTAATTTGGACGTGGAGTCGCCAAGGTATGCTGGGCGTACCCAAAGTTACACCGGGCGTAACCGGCCCAGGTGCAAAAACCCTAATCCGTCTTGTGCACTATTTAAAGGGTGCTAAGGCTTATTTCTCAGCCTCCATATCAGTTAGTGAAACCCTAAGAGAGAGCCTCCCATCGTCCTTAGTGTATGAGAGTGTTGTTGGAGCTAATTGTGCTTTGGTGACTTAGTGAAGAAGAAGGAAAGGAGCTCTTGGAAGCTAAAGCTTGAGGTGCCATTTTGGATCTGAGATCTATAGAGAACAGGGCTACACTTAGAGGTATAAAGTTCAAAACTTTCCTCTTCTTTTGGTTGCTGTTGCATGTGCCATTTCTAGGGCTAAAAACCCCAAAAGTGGAGACTTTATGAGTGTAAGGTGCTCCATGGTCCGAGATCTGTCCCTTTTTTCAGTGGTATTAGTGATTTAGAACCATAAAGTTTCCATCTTGGATGTTAGTTTGAGGTCATGCTTGTGTAATAAGCCTTCTAGAGTTAAAGGATGGAACATTATGGGAGTTGGTGGCTTGTTCAGCCATGCAAAGGCTTAAAGTCATCAACTTTATGGATTAATAGGCTTAGATGTGGTCAGATCTAGAAATTGGATGTGGGTCTTAACTGTTTAAGACCTCAAGAGCCAAGGGGCTGAAGTTGGGGAATATGTCGGGCGTAATCCCAGTACGCGCCGCGTACTGGGTGGCATTCCCCGATTCTAAGATGCAGTCGGGTACGCTCAGCGTACACATCTGGTACGCGCAGTATAACCCGAAAAGTTGACTTGTGGTTTACTTTTAGGGTATGGTCTATTTTGGGGCCTTTTGAGTTATGAGAGGGGTAAAATGGTCTTTTACCCTTCTGAGAGTGTCATAAGAGGACATAGTCTAGCCTTTGAGGGTTATATTAAATAGAGTATTTATTTCATATGATTAGGCGGAGGCTAGGCCATCGTTTACCGAGTTAGAGATTTACCGAGATACCAAAGGTTAGTCTTCTCACTATACTTTACCTAGTGTCGTAACAGAGTTATGTGACAGAGTACTATAGAGTTACATGCCAGAGTATTTGCATGTTATTTATGTGTTGTGATTTATTGTGATATGTGATATGCATGATTCAGAGTTACATAGTTGGGACTTTCGGGTCCCTAGAGTTAGGGCCAGAGGGCCTACAGAGAGTTGGGGCTGGAGGGCCCCACTGAGACACGTTGACCAGAGGGTCGACAGAGTTACAGCCTCGAGTGGCTATTATGAGTTAGAGTGGTATTTTGGGGAACTCACTAAGCTTATGCTTACAGTGTTACGTGTTATGTGTTTCAGGTACCAGTGATGACCGCGGGAATGCGCCGGCTTGATTCGTACACACACATGGGATTTTATGTATTTTGATCTTGGGAGATATTTTGTGAAACAAAGACATGATACTATGACATTTTATGAATGAATGAGTTTGTAAAAATGTGTTTGAAAATGCGAAAAATTGTTTTAATTTTTACGGTGTTACAAGTCGGGTCTATCAAGACCACGTTGATAGAGACATTTGATGAGAAGTACGCTGCTCTTTCTGAGGCTGCTGTTGTTGCGGCCACTGCAGCTATAGCTGCGACTAAGCCGCAGGGTGGTGATGCGTTGCTGTTCCGAGAGTTCAGAAACACAAAACCACCGGAGTTTACTGGACCCACGACCCGACTGCGGCGATGAGATGGATTTCAGACATAGAGGGGTGTTTCTTTACTTGCTCATCTCCAGAGCATTTGAGAGACCGGTTCGCGCTGAACCAGCTTCGCTTGGGAGCGAAGGATTGGTGGAAGTTTGTGACGGCGCACTATACGCCTACTGAGCTTGCTGCAGTGACCTGGGAGAGGTTCACTGCTATGTTCCGAGATGAGTACGTTCCCCAGGTGGAGAGGGAGCGTTTAGCCCAGGAGTCTCTGACCCTAAAGAAGGGTACTGAGTCTGTTACAGTGATTACGAGGATGTTCCATGAGTGGGCGATGTTCTACCCAGAGCACGTGTCCTCCGAGCACGCACGTATGAGCCGATATTTGAGCATTCTGTGGAGGGATATACGAGAGTTCGTGGCGAACTCGACGTACCGGACATTTTCCGAGCTTCAGGAAAATGCTCGGAAGAGGGAGATAGAGTTGGAGACCCAGGCTAGGGAGGAGGCTGAGTCTCAGGGGAGGGATCGGCAACCGGTGCAGTCCTAACCGATAGCCAAGCGGGCCAAGCCCGCTGATTCGAGATCAGGGAGTCAGAGGGGCCACACTAGTGGTAAGTACGGCAAGAGCCACGATGGGGTGTGCAGAGCAGGTTCTTGCTACAAAAGTGGCAAGGAGGGGCATGTGGCCAAGGATTGCCCCAAGGGGTTTGCACTATGTTTTCACTGCAACCAGACCGGTCACCGGAAGGCAGAGTGTCCGCAGCTGCGGGGATCAGCACAAGGAGCATCTCAGGGATCTGCCCCTACTGCTATCAGAGCTACTGAGAGCCGGCTAGTGAAGGCCGAGGCACCGAAGGCACGAGGGAGAGCTTTTCAGTTGACCGCGGAGGAGGTCCGCGTAGCGCCCGATGTCGTGGCTGGTATGTATTCTTTCATGTATTTATTTTGATGTTGAGATATTGTGCTTATATTATGTTATGCGTAGGTACTTTTCTTGTGAGTTCTGTACCTGCCTTGGTGTTATTTGACTCGGGTGCGAGTCAGTCTTTTGTATCTTTGGCTTTTAGTCAGCACATCAGTGTTAGTCGTGAGGCGTTGAGTCGACCTCTGAGAGTTTCCATAGCTGACAAGAGGGTGGTATATGCCATAGAGGTGATCTGAGGGTGTGTACTCGAGATTTTCGGTGTTGAGTTCCCGATTGATTTAGTTCCTATTGCGATGGGAGATGTCTGTGTCAACGTGGGCATGGACTGCTTGAGCAGATTCGGAGCGGTTATCGACTGCGAGCGACAGCTGGTGACCATACGAGACCCTAGTGGGGGAGTTCTTACGGTGTACGGCGAGGGTACACGTTCTCGGTCAGCATTTTGTTCGGCCGCTAGAGCGAGACAGTGTCTACAGTAGGGCTGTAAGGGTTTTGTAGTGTATGTGATGGATACACAGGTTGATTCAGAGAGACCGAGGTCAGTTGATGAGGTTCCGATAGTGCGTGAGTTCCCGGACGTATTTCCAGAGGAGTTGTCGGGCATGCCTCCCGTGAGGCAAGTGGAGTTCAGTATCGATTTGGTTCCGGGGGTCGCGCCTATCGCCAAGGTGCCCTATGGCCTTGCACCTTCAGAGATGCAGGAGTTATCCTCGCAGCTTCAGGAGTTGCTTGGAAAGGGGTTTATTCGGCCGAGCAGCTCGCCATGGGGAGCGCCTATCCTTTTTGTCAAGAAAAAGGATGCTTCACACCGGATGTGCATTGATTACCGGGAGTTGAACAAGATGATGGTCAAGAACCGTTACCCGTTTCCGAGGATCGACGATTTGTTCGATCAGTTGCAGGGAGCATCTTGGTTCTCTAAGATCGACTTGAGGTTTGGGTATCATCAGGGAAGGGTGCGAGATGAGGACATCCAGAAGACAACGTTCATAACTTGTTATAGGCATTATGAGTTTGTGGTGATGCCTTTCGGACTCACCAATGCCCCGGCAGTGTTCATGGACCTCATGAACAGAGTGTGCATGACGATGTTGGATCGCTCGGTGATCGTATTCATCGACGACATTTTGGTGTATTCGAGATCTAGAGAGCAGCATGAGGAGCATTTGAGGGAGATCCTCGGAGTTCTGAGATCGGAGAGGCTTTATGCCAAATTCTCCAAGTGTGATTTCTGGTTGCGAAAGGTCCAGTTCCTAGGGCACCTCGTTATCTAGAAAAGGATATTGGTCGACCCGGCCAAAGTTGAGGCAGTGATGAGTTGGGAGGTGCCGAGGTCACCCACTGAGATCAGGAGTTTCTTGGGGCTGGCAGGCTATTAATAGAGATTTATCAGGGATTTCTCCAAGATCGTCGTGCCACTCACCAGGTTGACCCGGAAGGGTGTTGCTTTTTCTTGGGGCCCAGAGCAGCATGCCTCCTTCGAGACACTTCGCCAGAGACTATGCGAAGCCCCGGTGTTAGCCCTTCCGGAGGGAATGGAGGGCTTTGTGGTGTATTGTGATGCGTCGATATCAGGGTTAGGAGCGGTGCTGATGCAGAGAGGGCATGTGATAGCATACGCATCGAGGCAGCTGAAGCCTCATGAGACGAGGTATCCCACCCATGATCTAGAGTTGGGGGCAGTGGTGTTCGCCCTCAAGATCTGGCGTCACTATCTGTATGGGGTTCGGTGTACCATATACACGGACCACAAGAGCTTGAAGTACTTGATGGATCTGCCCAACCTGAATATCCACCAGAGGCGATGGTTGGATATGGTAAAGGATTACGACTGCGAGATCCTATACCACACGGGTAAGGCTAATGTGGTAGCCGATGCACTGAGCCGAAGGGTGGAGAGCGCCCCGATGAGAGATGTTTGTTTGTGATTGACAGTGATGACTCTGGTGTTGGACACCATCCGTGGGGCCCAGTCTGAGGCCGTGAGATCAGAAAACCAAAACAGAGAGCGAGTTGTTGGGTTGGTATCGGAGTTCGTTACCGATAGCCGAGGGCTTATGACATTTCAGGGTCGTATCTGGGTACCGTTTGTGGGCGGGACGCGTACCATTTTGATGGAAGAGGCTCATCGATCGAAGTTCTCGATCCATCCTGGGGCTACTAAGATGTATTTGGACCTGAAAAGAGAGTATTGGTGGCCATGTATGAAGAGGGATGTCGCATGGTTTGTTGAGAGGTGCTTAACCTGTCGTAAGGTTAAGGCCTAGCACCAAAGACCGCATGGTAAGTTGCAGCCGTTGGAGGTTCCCGAGTGGAAGTGGGAACAAATTACCATGGATTTTATCACCAAATTGCCAAGGACTGCTAGGGGAGTCGATGCAATTTGGGTGATTGTGGACATGTTGACGAAAAGCGCCCACTTCCTTGCTATCAGTGAGAGCTCTTCCGCTGAGAGATTGGCAGAGTTGTACGTGAGAGAGGTGGTATCGCGGCATGGAGTACCGATCTCGATCGTCTCAGATCGAGATGTGCGTTTCACTTCCAGATTCTGGAAGAAATTTCATGAGGAATTGGGTACGAGGCTGCATTTTAGTACTGCCTACCACCCACAGACCGACGGGCAGAGCGAGCGGACGATTCAGACGCTCGAGAGCATGCTCCGGGCATGTGTATTGGACTTCGGAGAGAGTTGGGAGACGTATCTACCTTTGGCAGAGTTTTCCTACAACAACAACCATCATTCGAGCATCGGTATGCCGCCTTTTGAGCTGTTGTATGGGAGGAGGTGTTGGAATCCCATTTGCTGGGGAGAGGTAGGGAAACGTGTGATGGGTAGTACAGAGATAGTACTTTACACGACGGAGCAGATCCAGCAGGTCAGACAGAGGTTGTTGACCGCTCAGAGTCACCAGAAGAGTTATACGGATAGGCGTCGGTTCAAGCTTGAGTTTCAGGTCGGAGATTTTGTACTCCTGTAGGTAATTCCTTGGAAAGGAGTGATCAGGTTCAGGAAGAGAGGCAAGCTAGGGCCCCGATAGATTCGTCCGTTTAGTGTGATTGCGAGGGTGGGCAGGGTTGCATATCGTTTGGAGCTACCTGAGAAGTTGGGGCAGATTCATGACACCTTCCACGTGTCGATGTTGCGAAAGTGTATAGCCGATGAGCTGGCATTGGTACCATTGGAGGATATTCAGGTGGATGCGAGCCTGAATTATGCTGAGAGACCGGTGGCAATCAGGGATCGGAAGATAAAGGTTTTGAGAAAGAAGGAAGTACCTTTGGTTTTGGTTCAGTGGCAACATCGGAAGGGGTCCGAGATGACTTGGGAGTCAGAGTCAGAGATGCGAGGGAAACATCTAGAGTTGTTCGAGGAATGAGACTTCAGGGGCGAAGTCTGGTTCTAGTGGGGGAAATTGTAACACCCTGAGATTCAGGTGCATTTCTTTCGCCCTTATTCTTTGTCGATTGGTCGTGATTAGTCCTTGAGTGGAGGGAATATAGTAAGTGAGTACTCTGGGCGTACCAGAGGGGTACGCTGCACGTACTCATGCGCTTAATTTGGACGCAGAGTCACCAAGGTACGCTGGGCGTACCCAGAGTTACGCTGGGCGTACCCGGCCTAGGTGCAAAAACCCTAATCCGTCCTATGCACTATTTAAATGGTGCTAAGGCTCATTTCTCAACCTCCATATTAGTTAGTGAAACCCTAAGAAAGAGCCTCCCATCATCCTTAGTGTGTGAGAATGTTGTTGGAGCTAATTGTGCTTTGGTGACTTAGTGAAGAAGAAGGAAAGGAGCTCTTGGAAGCTAAAGCTTTAGGTGCCATTTTGGATCTGAGATCTACAGAGAAAAGGGCTACACTTAGAGTATAAAGTTCAAAACTTTCCTCTTCTTCAGGTTGTTGTTGCATGTGCCATTTCTATGGCTAAAAACCCCAAAAGTGGAGACTTTATGAGTGTAAAGTGCTCCATGGTCCGAGATCTGTCCCTTTTCAGTGGTATTAGTGATTTAGAACCATAAAGTTTCCATCTTGGATGTTAGTTTGAGGTCATGCTTGTGTAACAAGCCTTCTAGAGTTAAAGGATGGAACATTATGGGAGTTGGTGGCTTGTTCAACCATGCAAAGGCTTCAAGTCATCAACTTTATGGATTAAGAGGCTTAGATGAGGTCAGATCTAGAAATTGGACCTGGGTCTTAACTGTTTAAGACCTCAAGAGCTAAGGGGCTGAAGCTGGGGAGTATGCCGGGCGTAATCCCAGTACGCGCCGCGTACTGGGTGGCGTTCCCTGATTCTGAGATGTAGCCGGGTACGCTCAGCGTACACATCTGGTACGCGCAGCGTAACCCGGAAAGTTGACTTTTGGTTTACTTTTAGAGTATGGTCTATTGTGGGGCCTTTTGAGTTATGAGAGGGGTAAAATTGTATTTTACCCTTCTGAGAGTGTCATAAGATGACATAGTTTTGCCTTTGAGAGTTATATTAAATAGAGTATTTATTTCATATGATTAGGCGGAGGCTAGGCCAGCGTGTACCGAGTCAGAGATTTACCGAGATACCAGAGGTGAGTCTTCTCACTATACTTTACCTAGTGTGGTAACAGAGTTATGTGACAGAGTACTATAGAGTTATATGCCGGTGTATTTGCATGTTATTTATGTGTTGTGATTTATTGTGATATGTGATATGCATGATTCAGAGTTACAGAGTTGGGACTTTCGGGTCCCTAGAGTTAGGGCCAGAGGGCCCATAGAGAGTTGGGGCTGGAAGGCCCCACTGAGACACGTTGACCAGAGGGTCGACAGAGTTACAGCCTCGAGTGGCTATTATGTGTTAGAGTGGTATTTTGGGAACTCACTAAGCTTATGCTTAAAGTGTTACGTGTTATGTGTTTTAGGTACCAGTGATGACCGCTGGAAGGCGACGACTTGATTTGTACACACACATGGGATTTTATGTATTTTGATCTTGGGAGATATTCTGTGAGACAAAGACATGGTACTATGACATTTTATGAATGAATGAGTTTGTAAAAATGTGTTTGAAAATGCGAAAAATTGTTTTAATTTTTATGGTGTTACAAATAGCCTTGGTTTAAAGTCTAGAACCAACCACAATCTATTTAGAGGCCTTAAACTTGTTGAAAACCCTCCCTTTAGGAGTTCACGGCCGTAAACCCCCCAAGAATGGGTTCCTGGGCCGTAAATTTACATACACAAGTCAAATGATGCCCTAAATTCATTCTATGGCTTGTAAAATTAGTTTAAATCACATATGATTAATCTAGAGCCACCAAATCATGAAAATAAAGGATACTTAGGAGCTTGCGGCCGTAAACTCCTAGTTCACGGCCGTAAACTCCTATTGATGGTCTCTTTGGTGGTTAAATCCATTCCTATGCCTTAGATTAAATCTTAGCAACATTTCTCACGTGATATTTGACCATTTAGCACCTTAAAACCCATCAACCATGAGTTCACGGCCATGAACTCATGTGGTCATAGTCTTAGGGCCGTAAACTCCCTAAGGAGTTTACTCTTGAAGAGCAAACTCATTATCTAAGCCTTATACGTCTATAGATGTCACCCGGGTCACTCCAAACACTTGATTTGAAGTGTTTTCACGCCTTGGAGTGTATAATCATATCTAATTAGTGATTCAAAGTCTAATTAGATACATTTGTATATCATTTCATATTACATAGGAACCTCACGCGTTCAAGCCCCGAACTAATGTTTATCATCCAATCAGGCACATTCTTCAATCGGCGAGTTCATACCCCTACCCTTTTTCTGTGTTTTTCAATGTTTTCAGGGGGGGGGGGGATACAAGCAAACTATAAATGTTTTCAAAACCTAAAACTGATATATTTTTATAAATATCTGGCTAACCTTTAGATATCTTTACCCCTTATGTATTATGTTGAGCATAAGGGATGTATTATCGATTATAACTACATGGATTTCAGTAAAGGAAACAATCAAATCAATCAAATTATTAATTATGGGAATAATTTGGGATCTTTAGTTCTTGTTTAATGAGTACAGATTTATGCAAAATTATTAGATAAACTATGTCTGATTCAGTTTATCTCTGTTTAATTTAGAGTATATTGCCAGATAATTCCATTGTATTTAACTGTTTTCACTGTATTATGTATTCAAAATGATTAGTATGTTTGATAACGTCTGAAAACACCGTGAATAATTTAATACTAGCTTGTGAGATTCGTCATTACCCTTTAGGTTATCAGTAAATCCTCCCCGGAAGTGTAACCAGAGTCTCCTAGAGGGAGAGCGTGAAATTTTTGAATAGATCTATTCAGGACTGACAATACGTATTAATATAAGTTTATTCACGAATTTGAGTTTATATCTATTTTCTATCTATAGTTCTTATATCTAGTACGGGATGGTAGTCCCATGGTTTTGAATTTATATCTAGTACGGGATGTTAATCCCATGGTTTTGAATCTATATCTAGTACGGGATGTTAATCCTATGGTTTTGAATCTATATCTAGTACGAGATGTATTCCCATGACTTTTAATCTATTGTTTTGTGTATTAAAAACTATTTTATATCTAGTACGGGATAGTATTCCCATGGTTTTCAATCAATATTTTTATGTATTAAAAATATCTACTGTTATACTGGATGGTAATTCCCAGTTGTTTTCAATATATAGTTTTATGTATTAAACTATACGCTGTGGTATTTAACTAAACTTTACTTTTAGGAAAATAAGGGTTTTTCCTGGGATAACATAATTACTCATAATCGAATCATGTAACGAATAATAACTAAACTGTTTTTATAAGAAAATATAGGATTTTCTTGGATAACAAACTTTTCGGAAAACCAAAGGATACTTGTATATATTTTCAGCAAAACAAACATCTTATGAACTCACCAGCTTTATGCTGATTTTCAAACTGCTTGTATTCTCAGGTCCACATTAGACAGGTACCCAGCGATCCTTTTGGCAAAGACGGAGTACGTAGAAGACACGTTTGTACTTTTATTCATATGATATATATATATATATATATATATATATATATATATATATATATATATATATATACGTATGACACTTGTAACACTTTGATTTCAAACAAATGTAATAACTTTATGTAATGTATTGCTTTGTGTTTACTACGCTTACTATGTACATTGGTTGCGATATTCATGACGTCCTCCGCCCCGGAACGTTTCTGCCTTCGGTTTCGGGGTGTGACATTCTCTTTTTCCATGTGTTGTTTCATACTTTTTGATTTATAACGACTGACTAATTAAACAAATCAAATCAGTCCAGGCTTGGCCAAACGCTTAGGGTGTCATTACTAAATCATCGAGGGGCACACATATATCACTTTTATCCCCTTAGGATAAAAGGAACGGATAAACTCCGACTCATATGCTTGTACTATTTACTCACCAAATCACACACAACAATACGTTTTATAACATAAAGTTATTGACGTGTTTATGGATTATCAATGAGCAACTGACTCGTAAACAACAACTATATGTCTCCATTTGAAGAATATAAGATGTTATCGTCTCACAATCAATCGTGATGAAATCCATGAAGTGATTCATGTGAGTGTGGGTTTAATCCAATGCTCAAATCTTATTAAAGAAGTACTCATGAACACTGCAGCAAACTTATGCAATGTCTAAACATTTAGACAATCTACAGACGGATTCATGACAGTCTTACCTCATTACTTACTTCCAAAGTATGATTGACTGTGGATGTTTGAGTAACCTAGTTATCCGGGAAGTAAAACATGCAAAGTGAAACACAAGAATAACCTAATCCAATATGGTCGTAAACTTTTGAACATAAATAAAACACTTATTATTTAAACACCATATTCATTACACATTATTCATTGTATAATGTTTTGATCAATCTACTTAATAATTAAATTAAAACAATAGTTATGCTATGCTCCAAGCATACACACTATGTTTATCTATGGTCATTGCTTTGTGAAATAGATCAATTGAACACATTTCCAACGATGCTCATTTCACAATTCCTAATCCTTATTTATAAGTGTAAGAATACCATATTCTTGTCACTTATAATGTGTCAGAGTCTAAACTTAAATGCAATGATTCTCTTTTAAATTCAATGCACCAAACTCACAAAGACTTGGACAATGATATTACAAAATAGTCCACTGGAGATTTGTTACTAAATAATTCCATGGAAATGAAGTCTCATATTCAAAGTATTCTCCTTTGAACATCCTTCTTGCATCAAAGTACACATAGATTCTTAATATCCAACTCACATTATGGAAACATTTCCACATTTTCCATATGACAACTCATTATTAACCGAATCATGTATATTCATAATAATGTTAATATGGTCCATCCATTACTATACTTCCAACTGCCTATAGGCAACAAATCCTTAGTGAACCTTAGATCATCCTTGACAGTTGTTTAACTACCTTAGGTCCTGTTTGTTTACCTCTTAATTGGAAAATTAAGAGGTAACCTCTTAAAAATTCAGATATGGCTTGTTTGGTATCCTCTTATAAAATAGCTCTGAATTAAATAAATGCCTCTTAAAATTTCAGACTTCAACAGGTATCTGAAAAAGAAAAAGACGTGTGCTGCCCTCCCTAGGTTTCGCTCTTTCTTTTTCTTCTCACACCTCCAGTTTTCTTTCTCATCAACACACACAACCACACCTCCATCCGATCTAATGAAAGCTTTATTCCCTCCCCGTCATCGCAGTCGCCGGTCTCCTCTCCGCCTCTAGCTCCGTCGTCGGTATCTTCTCCGCCCCAGCTCCGATTGCTGCGCTACAACGGCGCCGAATCCACCCCCGGCGACTTATGTTGGTAATGTCTTCGACTTTCTTCTTTCTCTTGCTATGTAATCTCTTTCTCTATGTAATCAGATGTGCTATATCGATTAGGGCTTGAAATTTCGAGTTTTTTGTTTCCCCTGAAAGATACAACTTTACATAATCGTTTTTCCCCCTAAAATCACAGCTGGAATCATATGTGTTGTTTCTTGCTATGTAATATCTTTCTCTATGTAATCAGATGTGGTATATTGATTAGGGCTTGAAATTTCAAGTTTTTGTTTCCCCTGAAAAATACGACTTCACATAATTGTTTTTTTTTCCTGAAATCACAGCTAAAATTTCAAGTTTTTGTTTACTGTATATGTTGAAATCAGATGGGTTATGTTAATTAAGCAAGGTGTTCATCAAGAAACCCAACCAGAGCTCTAAATTATATCAGTGTAGGGATTTCTTATTTAATTTTAAAATTCATGTAAAGATATTTTTTGATTGGATTCAAGAATCTGTCTTCCATCAATATGTTCTTCAACCCTTTTAGACAATGAAAGGGTTGATTAAAGTTGTAATGAAGTCAAGGTTTTCTTCACTTTCTAATGCACTTGAGGAAAATGAGGATGTTGAGGGACAAGAAGAACAAAAGGATGGGATAATTACGTTGGAAGCTATTATGTTGGTAATGCCATATTTGAGACACAAGTATTTATTCACATTGATTTTAGTTTGGATTCTATGTATACAAGTAGTATTTGTATTGATCCACATTGATTTTAGTTTGGATTCTATGTATACAACTAGTATTTGTATTGATCGAATACATGAGTTGGACCTTATTTGATTTGTATTTGTGTTTAATTTTGATTTATGTTTAATTTGAATTGTGTATGGCGTTCATATTTTTCCTTATAATTATTCAAGAGGTTAATTCAATTATTTTATAAAAAGAAATGTTGAACTTAACAAAAACTTATAAAGAAGGGTAAAATAGTCATTTTCATAATACAACACAACAATTCAGAGGTTCCAACCAAACGGCATATTAGAAATTCAGATCTTAAAAATTCAGACCCTCTTAGAAATTCAGACATCTTAAAAATTCAGATCTTAAAAATTCAGACCCTGCCAAACAGCCCCTTAGTCATATTCAGTTCTAATCCTTTTTCCCTCTTAATGCCCTAGGCATTTGGAAAACTAGAACACGTGAATATTATAACATATGTAATCGATCCTATACCCGAAGAATATGGGATACGATTCATAATGTCTTACATAAAGACATGATACTTTACTAGTCTCTTGCTATAACATTTCCATATATAGAATTCCCATGTTGAAACATTCCAATATGGTAATCATATATGCCCATGATTAAGTCTAATTAATACTTCAATCTAAACTTTTATATTCGAAATGAAGTATAAGTTCCTCTCCTTTAAATCCTACTATAGCGAAACAACTTTTCAATCTCAACAACTTTGCAAATTGAAACTTTGTTTCCTATAAACAATATTACTAACTTGCAACACTTAACGTAATAATTGTGTTCCCACTATCATAATAATTACATACTAACAAGCATAACACGTATGCTCCCACTAGCTTTGACATGTATTCAAAGATCAGTTGGACTTCTAGAAATCATTACTTATTGACTTTCTTACCAAAGTTCAGATTTCTGATACGAAATGCTTCGATAAGCCTTTATCTAAGCTCATACACCTTTTATTAGAAAGCTCAAATGTGTCTAAACTATTTCAGAACTTACAACAGTAAGTCCCGAATGTTCAAACTATTTGCCATTTCTCACAATTTGAACTATGAAGAGGGATGCCGTAATCATAATCTTTGTCACTTAGATTTTATGGTGTATGCGTTCCTATTTATGTGAAGTCGTCATATCAACCACTATCATAAGATAAGGTTTTATGACAAATTCGAAGTCATATGGACCGAACTTTCTTTCATTTCTTGCCTTTTGGCAGCACAAGGGCCTACCAGTCCTTCCAAGTTGTTGTGCAGCTCACCCATGTTGTCCAATGAACTTTCACTTGATCAAGGTGCTTTGCCTTATGCATTCAAATGTGAACTCATAGAAATCACATGCATAGTCAACTTAAATGGAATGGGCATATAAACAAGAATATGTCAACACGATAGGTTACGAACCTCAAGTCGTGTGCTAGTGATAAGCAATATGTTTATTCTTGATTAGTTCTTGAAACTATTCAAGATCATTAAGACTCCCACTGACCTCTTGACCTATAAGATTCTCTTGTTATGGAAAATTCCTCGACAAACAAATATTTAAGAATTAGTGTGGATTCTTATCAAGAAAACACTTCACACAATTGGTCTTAGTTGGTCTTTGTTTTAGCCAAAACATCACAACTACTAATCTCAAATGTGCATGAGTAAGAGAACTTTTCTACTCCACATTTCATGATGTGTTATAAACCTACTTAGGATATGTCACTCAAGACACAATCTTGGAGTATGACTCTTGATTTCGGAATGAAGTTTGGCTCACCTTCTTGATTTAACCATTTCAAAAATTCCCGATTCCTCTTCTTATTCATATACATCCACTAAGGTGTCCTTAGAGGATCAATTGTGATATGGTTTTCAAAATCATTAAGAAGATCATAAAACACAATACCAAAGTACTCTCCTTTCCTTTCAGATTGGAGAAACTTTTATCTTTCTGCCTAATTGATTCTTTTCATTCGTTCTTCTCTACTTAGAAACTTCTCAAGGTATTAGAATTATACTTAATCTTATAAGCATAACCATATTTACCAAACCTTTAGTAAATCAAGACGAGTAGTCTTATCGTTCTTAGTGGTAGAGCTGACCAGTGCATAACCATGTTTACTAGATCCCTCAGTCCTTCACTTGACTCACATCTATAAGTGAATAAGGAATTAGTTTTAATTTTCCAAAGATGAAAGTTCTCATTCATCACACAATACAAGTCGCATGATTCCAAGTTTTTGTCCAATTGAAACTTGGGTGATGATAATATTTTCTTATTTGGTAAATTTCTGACATTACCACAAATAACTAAGAATCATATCCATTTTCAATATTTCTAACAATAGAAAAATACAAACATAAATTTTCACAAATGCTATTGCAAGGAAATATAAAATAAGTCAAACAAAATTTTTCTTTATTTATAAGCAATGCAGAAAATTTGTCCCTACAACGCAAATTCAAATAAAAACTATGCTTCTAAATATTCCTAAGCAATCTATCATAACTCCTAAGCAGCAGCTCAAAAATCTGATCCTCGAACCATGCGATCAAAATCCATCTCTTCATGATTAGACTCAGCTCACTCTTCCTTTAAGCTTCCTTACTTTTCTTCGATCCTACAAAACATCAAAATACAATCTTATCACATCATGTATTAAAACTATATAAATAGGAACTTAATAGAGTTAGATAGCGGACTTATCTGAAGCAAAGTCATACAATTTGACTTTACCATCCTTGTGATCCTTCAGGAAGATACGACAGCTTCGCATACAATGCCCTTTCTCTTGGCAGGAAAAACAAACAGACTCTTTCAGAATGGCACACGAGACAATCTCAGACTTAGCCTTTCTCTTTACCATTTGGTCGTACGGTTTGACCTTGGCTGATCCCTTTCCATTGGAAGAGAAAACTTTTCTGGACTACCAATGTTTCCATTGTCCATGGAAGTTTGGGAAGTAGATCTTCCAATAAAATTTGCTTTAACAGTGTGCTAAATCATTGTTGATTCAACTATAATTAGCAAATATGTAAGATCGATAAGGGTCACGTCGTGATCTATCATATTGTG
Source organism: Lactuca sativa (assembly GCF_002870075.4). NCBI lineage: Eukaryota > Viridiplantae > Streptophyta > Magnoliopsida > Asterales > Asteraceae > Lactuca > Lactuca sativa. The sequence goes on along the minus strand of NC_056625.2, from coordinate 125,396,930 downwards.
GTCTTTAACAAACTGGCCATACGACTGAGGAAGTGACTGAAGAACCCAGTTAACAACCAACTTCCTTGGGGAAAAGAAACCCAACATCCCTAGCCTGTCAATATGCAACTTCATCTCCAAGATGTGAGTACATACATACTTTCCATCTTCGTGTTTACTTGCCAATAGGGCTTCAGTGACCTTGAACTTTTCAAGTTGATGAACACGTGGGTTAGGGAGAATAATTGGAGGAGGTGGAGGAAGAGAAGTTCCACCAAGGCACAAAAAAGGGATTCATCTTTCACCTTGATCGTCATGTGGAATATCATCTTCATGAGGAAAACTTTTCCGAAAAGGATAAGGAAGACCATAGTTGTCACAACTAGACATCTATAAGGGAGAAATAGAAGTTAGTTGATTCAATCCTTAATATAACACCCAAATGAAATATTAAGGCTAGGACCCAACACAATAATTCACAATTCGGAAGAGGGATGCCGTAATCCAATTGTAAACTATATGTCAGTAGGAAAATGACGATTTACCAATTCCACTACGAAATTATTTTTTAAATGAATTAGGTTTTAAATGAAACTCCTAGATCTTTTGAGATTCATTGAACTTTTCAACGGCATGTTTAATCTCGATTATGCCCTTCAAGTTTGTGACTGGGATACCGAGGATCACAAACAAGGTGTGAATAACCATGCAAATTAGCTTGGTATTCTCGAAGTCATGTATCATCAAATCAATGTGCCAATTAACCACACACGCTCCATTGATCTATAATAGTCTACGAGCTACCCATTGCCATCCTTTGTTAGTCCCATATTAGTGTGCCAGTTAACCATACCCGCTCCACTAACGACTAAGAAGGTGCAATGTGCAATATCATGGATTATAACGAAATTCAAATTTTTCCTAAAGTAACTAAGATTTGGGAATTTATAAAAGTATTTAGTAACTTTCTTTCATTATACTTTTAATAGAAGTTTCTGTCCTATCCTAACTGTTCGACTAACGACCCTCCACCAGTTAAGAGTACGGTGGGTGAATGTGGATGTAACAGCCCGGAATTCCAGGTATTTATTTAAATTATTTTTGGGTATATTTTTAGGGGGGACTCGGCGAGTAGGTGCATGACTCGCCGAGTAGGGCCATAGTCTTGGTCGCAGTCGCAGATACGCGACTGGACTCGGCGAGTCCAAATAAGGACTCGGCGAGTCGACGCTGTTTCAGCGGAACCCTAGCCGTTTCATTTCTGATCGTATATAACGATCTTAGGGCCGTCATGTCACGTCTTTTGGCCGGTTGAAGACATCTTGGGAGCGTGTGAGCGTTTGAGGCGAGAGAGAAGACTTGAGGAGGCTTGAAGAAGTTGCTAGACAAGGAGAAGCAAGTTAGTGATCAAAGGAATTGAGTGTTGGAGGCTTGGGGACGCAGGGAACACGTTCCAGGTATTATTCGGATCGAAAATCTGTAGTTTTTACGTTGAATGCGTGATTAGGGTTAGGAAACCCATTTAAGGGTTTGATATATTATGTTGTTGTGTAAGTGTTTAAAAACTCTGTAATAGTATATATGAAAGCCCAGGAAGTCCCATATCTTTATGCCGCGTAATCATGTGAAGTACAGGAGGCAGTGGATTGACTGCATGGCGGGGACTCGCCGAGTCCAATGATCAGACTCGGCGAGTAGCTTGAAGATGTACTAGAACTCGCCGGGTTGTTCTTCAGACTCGGCGAGTATCTTGAAGGTTCACTAGGACTCGCCGAGTTGTTCTTCAGACTCGGCGAGTAGCTTGTAGATCTACTAGAACTCGTCGAGTCGTTCTTCAGACTCGGCGAGTGGTGTCAGGGTGTCTATACTCGTCGAGTCACCCTTTGCACTCGACGAGTCCGGTCAAGATTGACCGTTGACCTGTATATAACTTAGTAGGGTCAATTGTCTTGTTTGATTAAGTCATTAATAAAGGATGTGGTCTTATAGGGAACCTGCGGATTAGCGGATCGTGTGCGAGTAGCTCGAAGAGTTTATAGCTTGCATATTACGAGGTGAGTCTTCTCACCATACTACACCCGGAAGGGTTTGATTGTTGGACCGGAAGGTCGTATGTGTTATATTCATGCTATGTTTAGAGAGGCAAATGCTTTATATGCGATGTGTGCTCATATGTGATGTATGCGTATACGGGCCGGAAGGCAGGACTTTATGTGATAGAGAGGTTGGTGTGATGTATGAATTATGTGTTATGTGTATTTTGTTACATGTATTATGTTTATACTATCTTGGGCCGGAAGGCAAAATACTATGGGCCGGAAGGCAATCTATTACGGGCCGGAAGGCGATATATATTATGGGCCGGAAGGCGATTATATTATGGGCCGGAAGGCAATGTTATGTGGACCGAAAGGTCCGGGCCGGAAGGCGTATGTGGGTAAGTCGTATACTGGGGAACTCACTAAGCATTTATGCTTACTAGTTGTGTTTTATGTTTCTACAGGTACTAGTGATGACCGTGGGAAGGCGCCGGCGTGACACGTACACACTGCCACAGTTGATGATCCTGGAGTTTTAATTATTTATATTTTTGAAATAACTTGGATTAAACCCTTTTGTCGAATAATGAAGTTTTATTTTTAATGAAAAATTTATTTTACGTTGAATGCGTGATTAGGGTTAGGAAACCCATTTAAGGGTTTGATATATTATGTTGTTGTGTAAGTGTTTAAAAACTCTGTAATAGTATATATGAAAGCCCAGGAAGTCCCATATCTTTATGCCGCGTAATCATGTGAAGTACAGGAGGCAGTGGATTGACTGCATGGCGGGGACTCGCCGAGTCCAATGATCAGACTCGGCGAGTAGCTTGAAGATGTACTAGAACTCGCCGGGTTGTTCTTCAGACTCGGCGAGTATCTTGAAGGTTCACTAGGACTCGCCGAGTTGTTCTTCAGACTCGGCGAGTAGCTTGTAGATCTACTAGAACTCGTCGAGTCGTTCTTCAGACTCGGCGAGTGGTGTCAGGGTGTCTATACTCGTCGAGTCACCCTTTGCACTCGACGAGTCCGGTCAAGATTGACCGTTGACCTGTATATAACTTAGTAGGGTCAATTGTCTTGTTTGATTAAGTCATTAATAAAGGATGTGGTCTTATAGGGAACCTGCAGATTAGCGGATCGTGTGCGAGTAGCTCGAAGAGTTTATAGCTTGCATATTACGAGGTGAGTCTTCTCACCATACTACACCCGGAAGGGTTTGATTGTTGGACCGGAAGGTCGTATGTGTTATATTCATGCTATGTTTAGAGAGGCAAATGCTTTATATGCGATGTGTGCTCATATGTGATGTATGCGTATACGGGCCGGAAGGCAGGACTTTATGTGATAGAGAGGTTGGTGTGATGTATGAATTATGTGTTATGTGTATTTTGTTACATGTATTATGTTTATACTATCTTGGGCCGGAAGGCAAAATACTATGGGCCGGAAGGCAATCTATTACGGGCCGGAAGGCGATATATATTATGGGCCGGAAGGCGATTATATTATGGGCCGGAAGGCAATGTTATGTGGACCGAAAGGTCCGGGCCGGAAGGCGTATGTGGGTAAGTCGTATACTGGGGAACTCACTAAGCATTTATGCTTACTAGTTGTGTTTTATGTTTCTACAGGTACTAGTGATGACCGTGGGAAGGCGCCGGCGTGACACGTACACACTGCCACAGTTGAAGATCCTGGAGTTTTAATTATTTATATTTTTGAAATAACTTGGATTAAACCCTTTTGTCGAATAATGAAGTTTTATTTTTAATGAAAAATTTATTTTACGTTGAATGCGTGATTAGGGTTAGGAAACCCATTTAAGGGTTTGATATATTATGTTGTTGTGTAAGTGTTTAAAAACTCTGTAATAGTATATATGAAAGCCCAGGAAGTCCCATATCTTTATGCCGCGTAATCATGTGAAGTACAGGAGGCAGTGGATTGACTGCATGGCGGGGACTCGCCGAGTCCAATGATCAGACTCGGTGAGTAGCTTGAAGATGTACTAGAACTCGCCGGGTTGTTCTTCAGACTCGGCGAGTATCTTGAAGGTTCACTAGGACTCGCCGAGTTGTTCTTCAGACTCGGCGAGTAGCTTGTAGATCTACTAGAACTCGTCGAGTCGTTCTTCAGACTCGGCGAGTGGTGTCAGGGTGTCTATACTCGTCGAGTCACCCTTTGCACTCGACGAGTCCGGTCAAGATTGACCGTTGACCTGTATATAACTTAGTAGGGTCAATTGTCTTGTTTGATTAAGTCATTAATAAAGGATGTGGTCTTATAGGGAACCTGCGGATTAGCGGATCGTGTGCGAGTAGCTCGAAGAGTTTATAGCTTGCATATTACGAGGTGAGTCTTCTCACCATACTACACCCGGAAGGGTTTGATTGTTGGACCGGAAGGTCGTATGTGTTATATTCATGCTATGTTTAGAGAGGCAAATGCTTTATATGCGATGTGTGCTCATATGTGATGTATGCGTATACGGGCCGGAAGGCAGGACTTTATGTGATAGAGAGGTTGGTGTGATGTATGAATTATGTGTTATGTGTATTTTGTTACATGTATTATGTTTATACTATCTTGGGCCGGAAGGCAAAATACTATGGGCCGGAAGGCAATCTATTACGGGCCGGAAGGCGATATATATTATGGGCCGGAAGGCGATTATATTATGGGCCGGAAGGCAATGTTATGTGGACCGAAAGGTCCGGGCCGGAAGGCGTATGTGGGTAAGTCGTATACTGGGGAACTCACTAAGCATTTATGCTTACTAGTTGTGTTTTATGTTTCTACAGGTACTAGTGATGACCGTGGGAAGGCGCCGGCGTGACACGTACACACTGCCACAGTTGAAGATCCTGGAGTTTTAATTATTTATATTTTTGAAATAACTTGGATTAAACCCTTTTGTCGAATAATGAAGTTTTATTTTTAATGAAAAATTTATTTGAAAATTTGAGCTGTTTCAGTGGACACCCATTTAATCGCCATTTTATAGGTAGTTTCCTTAAACACCCCTTATAGACCAGCTTCGTGAATGAGACCTACTAATGGTAAGACTGAATCTTACTTACTTATATATATATATATATATATATATATATATATATATATATATATATATATATATATATATATATACTGTTGGAATAGTGTCTAAGGCTGCAACTATATTTGGCAAGTATTTGACCCGGTTGTGCATGGTTCTTTTAGGTTGCCTTCACCATCGCAACTTGAGAGGATGATTTATAATGAGAGAAGAAATATTATTAATATATTATGAGAATAATATAAGGAATAATAATATTGTTATTTGATTAATATAAGTCATAAATTAATTAGGAATTAATTTGGTGACTTAAAGAGATTAATTAAATAAAAGGGCATAAACTGTCAATTGTAAGATAGTTGTACTTTGGGCTGTAATCCCTCATGGATAAGGGGTAGACGGTTTTGAGGTTTGGATAGGCCTAGAAATCGTCCAAGGCTTATCATAAGGAGATTGGATTGCTTAGGGCCTAAGTCATCCAATTAGGGTTTAAGGGTGAGACCCTAGGAGCCTCACAAGTATAATTATACCCATGGGGTCTGGGAAATCGACACTCTTGCCATTGAAAGAACCCTGGCCGACTTCTTGCCCTCTCCCCTCTGTCTCTAATAATCCTCTTGCAAAGTTGGTGTTTGTAAGCCATTAGAGGAGTGACATTTGTGACTCTAAGCTCCAAGGACAAGAAGATTCATGCAAGAAACTTAAGGTAATCTTTTAGATCTGTTTTGCCTTGTGTAATTATACTAGATCTATCATCAAAGTCTTGGATACATTGCATGTTCAGTTAGAGAAACCTAGATCCAAGCATTAGGGTTTGTATGTGCACATAGGAATGTTCATATGGCGAAAAACCATCAGTGGTATCAGAGCCTTGATTGGTTTCTATTGAATTGATGCATTGGTTGCTTGATTGTTGATTGCAAAATTCGATTTTTGTCTTCTGCCTGATGAACTTGGCGAGTCCCATTGTGGTACTCGGCGAGTAGGCCTCAACTCGGTGAGTCCATTGTGGTACTCGGCGAGTTCGAGCGTCAGAAGGAGCTAAGTTTGGGATTTCTTGCTGTCTATCTTATGAAAACTTGCCATTATCTTTATGGGTCAATATAAATCCGATTTTAACATATATTTGAGTATATCCTTGACCTAATAAAATATATTTACCAATAAATTGAATAATAATTTCCTTATGTGATAATTGATTGATTATTTTAATTAAATTGGTAAATTGTTTTGCAAGAAATAATTAAATAAATCAAATATGGATAATTATGTGATTAAATGTTAATTTGGATTATTTGTTATTTGATCCCTTATGTTTTGAAAAGTTTAAAACTTGTCCTAAAGTTTTGAAATTTATGTTTTGTGATTAAAAGTTTAATTTAGACAATTTAAATTTCAAACCCTAGAATTTTACAAGTTTAAAATTCAACCCTATACTAATATAATATTACAAGATTAAAATATATATATATATATATATATATATATATATATATATATATATATATATATATATATATATATATATATATATATATATGTATAATTAAAATGCTTGTCTTTTTGTTAGTAGGCCTCATTCACGAAGCCGGTCTATAAGGTGGGTATAAGGTTGCTGCCTATAAAATGGCGCTTAATGGGTGTACTCTCTCATCCACCGCTTGCTTGATCGGTGGAGGGTAGTTAGCCGAACGGGTATGATAGGGCAACTCTATCTCCTCATTAAAAGTATAATATTAAATACAAAGTAACTACATGTTTTTCAAATTCCCAATCCTAGTTACTTTAGGAAAAGTGAATTGATGCAATCCCATGAAATTACACTTTGCACCCTTGCTAAGAAGTTAGTGGAGCGTGTGTGGTTTACCGGCACATCGAATAGGTGATTGTTACCATGAAGGCACCGTGTAGATTTGCATGGTTATTCACACCCACTTTGTGATCCTCGGTATCCCAGTCACAAACAAGAGGGGCATATCGAGATTTAAACATGCCATTAAAAAGTTCAATGAACCTCATCGAAACCTAGGAATACATTTAGAACTTAAAGTTAGGTTTTCTTGGTGGAGAATTAGTGAATCGTCATTCACTTACCTTCAAATTGTTTGCATGTTGGATTACGAAATCCCTTTTCTAATATGTAAATAATGTTGTTGGATCCTAGCCCAAATTTTTCTTATTGGGTGATAATTAGGGATTTTAAATTCTAATCAATCTTTGTCCTTTCTATTTGTACATGTCGAACGCGAAAAACGCTGCTGCTAGCTCGTTCACATTGATGAGCCTTTGCCAAAAGGTGAATATCGATGGAACAAACTTTAGCGAATGGATAAGATACATTCGCACGATTGCTCGCTACGAGGACAAGGAGTATGTCCTTGATGAGAAGCTCGAGAAGATGAACCCAAAAATCGCTACTCCGGCTAAAATGACTGCTTTTGAGACTCATGAACGTGATGCGACGAAGGTTCATTGCATCATGATAGCCACAATGAGCGCCGAATTGCAAAAGTCCTATGAGGACATGTATCCGTACGAAATGCACCAAGACTTGTTGGAGAGATACCACCAAAACGCGAGGCAGGAACGTTATGAGATCTTCACTAACATGATCTCCGCTAAAATGGGACATGGTGAATCTCTAACCGTACACTTGCAAAAGATGCAAAGGTATGTCGATCGTCTTCGCAAGTTGAATGTCGACTTTGGGGAAGACTTGGCTATCGACATGGTCCTTCACTCCTTGTCTCCGTGTTACAACCAATTTAGGATGACCTACCACATGAACAAGGAAGAGGTCACCCTAAGTAAGCTCCAAGGTCTCCTTAGGGTTGCTGAGAGTAACCTCAATGACAAGTCTGTTGTACCCACTCCCAATCCACCCGCTGCTCCTATTTTGGCCATTAGGCAGGGAAGAGGCAAGAAGAGGAAGGCTCCATCTAAGAGCCACCGCAAGGGAAAGTCCCGAGATGGTTCCTCTTCTAGTGGGACCAAAGTTGATCTGCTAAGCCTAACCCTAACCCAAAGGAGGCAGAGTGCAACCATTGCCACAAAATAGGGCATTGGAAGAGAAGCTGCCCAGAATACATGCAAGCCATTAGGGAAGGAAAGATCAAGCTGTCTTTCGTAGGTATATACACAATTAAATCAAATGATTCATCTCATGCTTTTTCTTGGGTCCTCGATACCGGGTGTGGTTACCACATTTGTTCTGAATTGCAGGGACTATGAAGAAATAGGGATGTGGAGCTTGGAAGAATAAATCTAATCATGGGGAACAGAAGATCGTCGCCTGTGACCAAGATTGGAGTGTATTCTTTAGTTCTTAGTAATGGATTATGTTTAGATTTGAATAATTGTTGCTACTCGCCAGAAATGGCAAGAAACATCATTTCGTTTCATGGTTTGTTTAGACAAGGATTTATATTTTCTTTTAATAATGAGAATGGTTCAATTTATACTTATCTAAATGGTGTCTTATATTTTGAAGCAATGCGATGTAATGGAATTTATGAAACTGTTATGATTGTAGATAACCTAGGAAATGATGTTTTATGCATGAATTCTTCTAATAGTATGGATAGAGCATCCTTGTGGCATTGTCGTCTTGGACATGTCAACAAGAAGCGCATAGCCCAACTCCAAAAGGATGGAGTGTTGGAGTCATTCGACCTTACGGAAGATGACACATGCAAATCTTGTTTACTTGGAAAGATGACCAAGTCACCCTTCACTAGCACATGTGAAAGGGGTGAGGGTTTATTGGACCTCATACATACCGATGTATGTGGACCCTTTAGATCAACCACAAAGGATGGGAACCGCTTCTATGTGACTTTTACCGATGACTATAGTAGATATGGGTATATCTACTTAATCAAGCAAAAGTCAGAAACGTTTGAAAAGTTCAAAGAGTTCAAGAATGAAGTGGAGAATCAATTGGGCAGGAAAATCAAGATGCTTCGATCCGACCGAGGAGGAGAGTACCTAAGTCTTGAATTCCACGACTATCTAAAAGAGTGTGGAATAGTTTCACAATTGACACCACCTAGGACACCGCAGTTGAATGGTGTGGCAGAAAGGTGTAATCGAACCTTTTTAGACATGGTCCGCTCTATGATGAGTCATGCTTCACTACCTATCTCATTCTGGGGGTATTCCTTAGAGACTGCCGCCCATATCCTTAACCAGGTCCCTACTAAGAAGGTTGCCAAAACACCTCACGAGATGTGGACAGGGAAAGCTCCCTTGTTAGCACGTATCAAGGTTTGGGGTTGTGAGGCTTTCGTAAGACAAGATACTCACGACAAGCTCGAACCTCATAGTGAGCGATGTATTTTCATCGGCTATCCACAGAAATCCTTTGGATATCTCTTCTGTAGACCGAAGGAAAATGTTGTCTTCGTTACGAGGAGAGGAGTTTTCCTAGAGCGAGAACTCATAAGCCAAGGAGATAGTGGGAGGCAAATCGAGCTTGAAGAGATTCAAGAATCGATTGATAAAGGAACCTCTACTGCTGGCGCTCAACCCGAGGAGGAAACTCTGGTTGAACCGATTGACGAGTCCTTACCTCTTAGACGTTCCGAGAGAGTTAGAGTTCAACCCCAGTTTTATGGTTTTCATATTACTACCGAAGGGGACACGTATATTAGTGATGGTACACTAATAAATCTAGATGAACCTAATAGCTATAAGGAAGCCATGGCAGGCCCGGAGTCTGCAAAATGGAAAGAGGCAATGGACAGGGAGATCCAATCCATGTATGACAACCAAGTTTGGAATTTGGTTGATAATGTGCCCGGACGTAAGACCGTTGGGTGCAAATGGATCTTCAAGAAGAAGACCGACGTGGATGGAGACGTACACACATATAAGGCGCGATTGGTTGCAAAGAGCTTTACTCAAACTCCTGGAGTTGACTATGATGAGACCTTCTCACCAGTTGGAAGGTAAAGTCTATTAGAGTGATGCTAGCTATTGCCGCATTTCATGATTATGAGATTTGGAAATGGATGTCAAGACCGCTTTCCTTAATGGAAAGTTGGCTGAGGATGTTTACATGGCTCAGCCAGAGGGTTTTGTTGATCCGAAGCATCCAAATAGAGTGTGTAAGCTTGAGAAGTCCATTTATGGACTTAAGCAAGCGTCTCGCAGATGGAATCTTTGCTTCGATGAGAAAGTCAAAGAGTTTGGATTTGTATGAAGCGAAGATGAATCGTGTGTATATGTCAAAGCCAGTGGGAGTATAGTAAGCTTTCTCGTTCTATAGGTCGATGACATACTACTCACAGGAAACGACGTCCCAACGCTGCAGGAGGTTAAGTCCTAGCTCGGGAAGTGCTTCACTATGAAGGACCTCGGAGAGGCTTCCTATATTTTGGGAATAAGGATAGTGAGAGAACGAAGTAAGAGACTAATAGGACTTAGTCAGAACACTTACTTGGATAAAGTACTAAAACGTTTTAGTATAGAAATTTCGAAGAAGGGAGAATTACCGATACAAAGTAATGCCAAGTTGAGTAAGACTCAAAGTCCGAGTACCGAAGTCGAAATAGCAGAAATGAGCCGAGTACCATACGCTTCCGCAGTTGGCTCAATCATGTATGCTATGACTTGTACTCGCCCTAATGTAGCCTTTGCTTTGAGCATGGTTAGTAGATATCAAGGGAACCCTGGCAGAGCCCATTGGATTGCGGTAAAGAACATCCTTAAGTACCTTAGGAGGACCAAGGAATGGTTTTTAGTCCTCGGGGGAGTGATGAATTGAAGGTGCGAGGGTATAGTGACGCCAGCTTTCAAACCGACAAGGACAACTACTGTTCGCAGTCAGGCTGGGTCTTTACCCTGAATGGAGGAGCAGTGACTTGGAAACGTTCCAAGCAGGAAACCGTAGCTGATTCAACGTGCAAATCAGAGTACATTATAGCGAGCGAAGCGTCGAAAGAGGAAATATGGTTGAAGAACTTCATTGGTGATCTTGAAGTTGTGCCTGCCATAAAGGAGCCTATGGAAATTTTCTGTGATAATGAAGGAGCGGTTGCCTTGACCAAGGAACCAAGGGATCATGGTAGATGTCGTCATATCGACATAAAATATCACTTTATTAGACATCATGTAGAAGAAGGACAACTCGTGGTTAAGAGGATATCATCAGAAGATAACCCAACAGATCCGCTTACGAAGGGACTGAGTAGGGTTAAGCATTTGCAGCATGCTAGGAGTATTGGACTGAAAGATGACATTAGAATAGATTAGATAGTTTTAGAAACTTGTAATAGATAAATGTAATTAACATTTGATGATTAAATAAAGGAGTATTATTTATAATTAAAGTTACTATCTTATGTTAATTATTTAACTATTGTTTCACTTTGCATGTTTTGACTTCCAGAATAATTGAGTTTATTTAGAATAATCGAATTATTCAAACAGTCCACAATCGTTCATATGTTGGAAGTAGGTATGAATGAAGATTGTCATGAATTGGTGTGTAGATTGTCTAAATGGTATTAGACATAGCAAAAGGTTGTTGCAACGTTCATGAGTGCTTATGAACTAGTTTTGAGCATTGGAACAAACCCGCACTTGCTGGAATCACCTTATGGAATCTAACAAAAAGATTGATCGCAAGACGATAATATCATATGGTCTTAAAACCTAGATATATGGTTTGTTATTTGTTAATTGGTTGTACATTGATAATGTGAAACCACATCAGTAAATTGATGTTATAAAACGCATTGTTGTGTATAGTTGATTAATGAATAAGTAAATGCATAAAAGTCGAAGTTTGTCTGTTACTTTTATTCTAAGAGGGTAAAAGCGATATCTCGGCCACTTGATGATTTGATTTGACTTATGTGTCGGGCCCGGTCAGAACTGAATTGATGTGTTTGATTAAGTTCTATGTCAAATAAATCTGAAATCGAGAAACCAACTGCTGGACAATTGGTTCCATAGAATTGTCCGCATGATATCTAAACAGCGGACTGTACAATCCGTTATCTAAAGGACAAGATTGATAATATTAGAGTTTGACAGCGTCTTTGAGAGCTACGATTGCTAATCGGATTATGCTTGTGTATATAGTTACTAGACTTATCCAAGTGGGAGACTGTTGGAATAGTGTCTAAGGCTGCAACTATATTTGGCAAGTATTTGACCCGGTTGTGCATGGTCCTTTTGGGTTGCCTTCACCATAGCAACTTGACAGGATGATTTATAATGAGAAAAGAAATATTATTAATATATTATGAGAATAATATAAGGAATAATAATATTGTTATATGATTAATATAAGTCATAAATTAATTAGGAATTAATTTGGTGACTTAAAGAGATTAATTAAATAAAAGGGCATAAACTGTCAATTGTATGATAGTTGTACTTTGGGCTATAATCCCTCATGGATAAGGGGTGGACGGTTTTGAGGTTTGGATAGGCCTAGAAATCGTCCAAGGCTTATCATAAGGAGATTGGATTGCTTAGGGCCTAAGTCATCCAATTAGGGTTTAAGGGTGAAACCCTAGGAGCCTCACAAGTATAAATAGACCCATGGGGTCAAGGAAATCGACACTCTTGCCTTTGAAAGAACCATGGCCGACTTCTTTCCCTCTCCCCTCTCTCTCTAATCATCATCTTGCTAAGTTGGTGTTTGTAATCCATTAGAGGAGTGACATTTGTGACTCTAAGCTCCAAGGACAAGAAGATTCAATCAAGAAACTTAAGGTAATCTTTTAGATCTGTTTTTCCTGGTGTTACTATACTAGATCTATCATCAAAGTCTTGGATACATTGCATGTTCAATTAGAGAAACCTAGATCCAAGCATTAGGGTTTGTATGTGCACATATGAATGTTCATATGGTGAAAAACCATCATATATATATATATATATATATATATATATATATATATATATAATATTATACTTTTAATTTTATATAGTATAAGGGTTTATTTTAAATTTTTAAAATACTAGGTGGTATAATCTATTAATAAATTAGACTTTTAATTTAATTAATTTTAAACCATATTATTATGGATTTATTAATTCTCTTTTAATTTGACACTTTAATTAATTTAATAACATCCATAAGGGTGTAATTTGAACTATTCAAAATATTAAGGTTCTAAATTTAAGATATGAAAATTAAAGCTATTTAATTATATTTTAAATTACAAAACCAAGATGTGCACTTTTGAAACTTTTCAAATTACTAGGGTTTTAGAATTCAATGTTTCATAACTGAGACTTTTCAAATTTCAAAACTTAAGGGTAAGTTTTGTAACTCTTCAAAACCTTTTGAATTCCAAAACTTGATGACAAGTTTTATAACTCTTCAAAACCTTTTTGGATTCCAAAACTTGATGACATGTTTTGTAACTCTTCAAAAACCTTTTCGAATTCCAAAACTTGAGGACATGTTTTTTTAAATCTTCAAAACCATTTAGATCAAATTTTAAACTAATAAAATAATCATTCTATCTTTTACCAAGTTGACCTAATACAACTGATATAGCAAGATAAATCAAATCAAATAATACAAATAATTAGTTTATCATAAAATCTAGTAATTATCATCAAATTTGACAATTTATCTTTTAATTGGATGGGGATAATCACTACTATATCAGAAAAATCATATTTTATGACCATAAACAGTTTATGATAATGATCCTAATCCAATTCTGGCCAAAAAAATCCAAAAATCTGCAAACAAACTATCCAACTCGTCAAGTCAGGCAATGGACTCGTCGAGTTGATCATGAACTCGTCGAGTTCCTCATAGAACTGATCAAGTTCCTCATAGAACTCGTCGAGTTCAGCCAGAAAAAAAAACAGATTTCAACTTCTTTCAACTTTGAACAATTAACCAATGTATCAATATAACAGAAAACACCCTTGGTTTTGATACCACAGATGGGTTTTTAGCACTATAACATCCTTATGGTGCACATACAACCGTAATGCTTTGGGTCTAAGTTTTCTCAAGTTATACATGCAATTTTCATTTTCAAGGCATGAAGCCTAACTAGCATACAACATTGATATTTAAAACATAAAACAAGTTAGATGATTACCTCTTGGTTGTAGCTTGTAGAACTTGGCCTTACAAGAGCTTATCACCTCAAATGTGATGCCTCAAATAAGTCACAAAACACCAAGAACAAATCAGGACAATGTGAGAGAGGCTAGGTGGCACCAAAATCGGCTAGCTTCTTCTTGGAATACATAAGTGTCGCTTTTAGGGTTTAGGGGTTACATTTATAGTGTAGAATTCCAAGGGTCACTTGTAAACCCTAATTCATTCACTTAGGCTATTAATCCAATAATTTATTTGATAGCCTATTGGACTAACACTTCATGGAGTCACACATAAAGATAGTTCATCACTAATCAATTATGAATCATTGGCCCAAACCTATATGTATCACTGATTTACATAATCAACCCCTATTAATTTAATCAGTCTCTTTTGATTACTAAATTAATTCCAAATTAATTCTTGATCAATACCATTTAAATAATCAGCCCCTGCATATCATTTCACGAAGGCTATGAGTATGTTAAGCATAATCAACATGCTAGGAGCATTAGTTTTAGAGATGATATTAGTTTTACAATTTAGATGATTAGGTTGAAACTTGTAACATAATAAACGTAATCGATTTTGGTGATTGAATAATAGAGATTATTTATGAGTTTGTTTACTGCCTTTGTCAGTTATATATTCTTGTGTTTCGATTTGCATGTTTTACCTCTTGAATAATTTAATTATTCATATTCCATAGTCGCTCATACTTTTCGAAGTAAGTAGTAAATTAACAATGTCATGAATTGGATTGTAGATTTTCTATAGAGATTAGACATAGGAACGAGGTTGCTATACCATTCATGAGTACTTAGAATTGGAGATTTGAGTATTGGATAAACCTACACTCAGAGAATTACTTCATGGATTCTATCACGAGTAATTCTGAGACGATAATATCTTATATTTTTGAAACGAAGATATATGAGTCGTGATTTACAATTCAATTATACATTGGTGTTGCAAAAATGCATAGTAGTATGATGTTTTAAAACAAAGTATCATGTATGATTTGATGAGTAAAGGATACAAGCATATAAGTCAAAGTTTATTCATTACTTTTTCCCTAACGGGAAAAGTGATATCTTTGGGCCCCTTAATGATTTGGTGTTGAGTTATAGTGTTGGGCCCAGCCACGACTAAATTGATGTGTTCAATTAATAAGTCTTGTGAGGTGATCACAAATCGGGAAATTAGGAAACAAAATTTCTGATAATGAGATTGATTCTAATCAATGTATCATGTCCATATGATAACTTTTAGAACGAAGGAATATTTATTCACTTATCTTAGGACCGATGTCTGATCAGATAAGAGTCTGGAGTTGCTTTATGTAAGTCCTAAAACACTAAGATCAATACGATATGAATCAAAATATCTAAAGAATGCAGAATATAAATCAGATAGTGATTCAAGAACACACAAATAACTCTTACTGCACACGATTTAATAGATGAAACCGTCTGGTACACCAAGAAACACTTAACAGCCGAATACCACAAATAATGATCAACAACTACCTCCTAATCGGTTGAAAAGCAATATATACAAACCTAGTACAAAGCCTTAACAGGCCCAATCCCAAGCTAACCGAAATCACTATGTGATTACAGTCCCCATAACCGAAAACACCAAAAGCCTACATTCCTAAACCCAAGTACAATAATAAACCATAAGCCCAGAATAAACCATTTAAATATGACCCAACAATCTCCCCCTTGGTTTATTGCTGGCTGACTTTACGACTTCTCCACAAGATGAACATCAGAATCAGCTAACGCTCCTGCCTACAACCTCTTATCAATGGTTGTCGCTATCATGCAAGTGAAAGCCTTTGCAGCAGCTTCAAACATTTCATTTTCCACCATAAGCTGATGTTGGGATAAAGTATGAATGTCAAGCTCGCCAAATTTCAGCAAATCCCTAGGATCAACAAGACAAATCTGATCCTTTTGAAGGGTTTTGAGCACTATAACAACCTTATGGTGCACACGCAACCCTAGATGCTTTGGATCTATGTTTTCTCTAATTATACATGCATTTTCATTTTTCCAAAGCATACATCCTAACTAGCATACAAGTGATGATATACAACATAAATGGTTTAGATTAATACCTCTTGATGTAGTTTGTAGTTCTTGACCTTTGAAAGCAATAGCACCTCAAGTGTGATGCCTCTAATGTGTCACAAACACCATATGCAAGAGGAGGCTTTAGAGATTAATCTAGTTAGCACCAAATCAATATCAAACTCTTAGAATGATAGGTGTAACCGATTTTGGCTCTAGGGAACTCCTTTTATAGTGTCACAAATGCTAGGGTTACATCTTTGCAAACCCTAATGCACCATGACTTTTCGTAGTACTTAGGCTCCATGGATTAAACCTCCATGGACTATCCATGTACTATCACATTGGTTTAGCCCATCCTAAATAACCATGGATCATTGGCCCACACTATAAGAATAATTGATTTACTTAATCAGTCCCCGAATATTTAATTAGTCTCTTTGGATCACTAAATTGATTCCAAATTAAATGTTGATCAATACTAATTAAATAATATGATTTCATATTAATATATTATACTTGTAATATATTAATAAATCGTAAATAACCTTATTCTCTAAAGTCCATCCTATCAAATTGCACTGGTGAAGGCAACCCAAAAGGACCATGTTACTATCGGGTCAAGTACATACCAATTATAGTTATGGACTTAGACACCTTATCCAATAGTGTCCCACTTGGATAAGTCTGATAACTATAATTGTCAATGCAACTTCAGGATCCGACTAGCAATCGTAGCTCTCAAAAGCCGCTGTCGAACTCTAACCTAGTCAGTGACGCTTCCTTTAGATAGGTGATCATATACTCCTCTGTTCTTCAAGATATCAACCGGAAAAATACATGGAACAATGTCATACTTATTTTCCAGCAGTTTATTTCCCGATTTACGATTTGTTTCACATAGAACTTAATTGAACACATCAATTGAGTCCTGACTGGGCCCGACACATAAGTCGAAACAAAATCATCGAGGGGCCCAAGATATCGTTTTTAATCCTCTAAGAATTAAAAGAAACAGATAAACTTCGACATTATATGCTTGTACTAACTACTTGTTAAATCATACACAACAATGTGTTTTATAACATCAAGTTACTGATGCGTTTTCACACTATCAATGTACAACTAACTCATAGTCCACAACTTATATATCTTGGTTTTAAAACTATATGATATTATCGTCTCACAATCACTCGTGATAAATTCCATGAAGTGATTCATGTGAGCGTGCGTTTAATCTAATACTCAAACCTTATGAGCACTCATGAATGTTGTAGCAATCTTTTGCTATGTCTAAACACTTCAGACAATCTACAAGCCAAATTCATGACAATCTTGCCTCAATACCTACTTCCAAAGTATGATCGACTGTGGATAGTTTAAATAACCATATTATTCTGCAAGTCAAAACATGCAAAATGAAACAATATTAAACAATTGACATAAGATAGTAACTTTACTTATAAATAATAAACACCTTTTATTTGATCATTAAATGTCAATTACATTTTATCTATTACAAGTTTCTAAACAGCTATCTAATCATTAAAACTAATATTGTCCTTCAGCCCAATGCTCCTCGCATGCTGCAAATGCTTAACCTTACTCAGTCCCATTGTGAGGGGATCTATCGGGTTCTCGCTGTCATTGCCGCTTTCCACTTTGCAGACTTGGGGTTTGCCATGGCTTCCTTGTAGTTGTTAGGTTCATCCAAATTTATCAGTGTGCTATCACTGATAAATGTATCACCCTCAGATGTTATATGGAAACCATATAACACAGGCATAACACTAACTCTACTGGAATGCCTCAGAGGTACGGGCTTGTCAACTGATTCAACAGGAGTTTCCTCCTCAGGTTGACCACTAGTGTTTGAGGTTCCTTCATTGCTTAACTCTTGAAGCTCTTCTAGGTCAATTTGCCTCCCAGTGTCCTCGTGGCATATGAGTTCTCTCTCGCAAAAGACTCCTCTCCTTACAACGAAGACAACATTGTCACTCGGTCTATAGAAGAGATATCTAAAGGACTTCTACGGGTAGCCGATGAAAATACAATGCTCACAACGAGGTTCGAGCTTGTCATGAGTCTCACGCCTCACGAAAGCCTCCCAACCCCAAACTTTGATGTGTGCCAATGAGGGAGTCTTCCCTGTCCACATCTCGTGAGGTCTTTTGGCAACCTTTTTAGTAGGGACTTGATTAAGGATATGAGCGACAATCTCTAAGGCATACCCCCAAAACGAGATAGGTAACGAAGCTCGAATCATCATAGAACGAACCATATCTAACAAGGTTCGATTGCGCCTCTCAGCCACACCGTTAAGCTGTGGTGTCCTGGGTGGCATCAATTATGAAAT
This sequence comes from Lactuca sativa, assembly GCF_002870075.4. NCBI lineage: Eukaryota > Viridiplantae > Streptophyta > Magnoliopsida > Asterales > Asteraceae > Lactuca > Lactuca sativa. The sequence continues at coordinate 125,378,335 of NC_056625.2, read as the reverse complement.
AATTCCACATTCCTTAAGATATTCTAGGAACTCGATACTAAGATACTCACCACCCCGATCGGATCGAAGAATCTTTATCTTCCTGCCCAGCTGATTCTCCACTTCGTGTTTAAACTCTTTGAATTTTTCAAAGGTTTATGACTTATTCCTGATTAAGTAGATATAGCCATATCGGTTGTAATCATTAGTAAAAGTCTCATAGAAGCGGTTAGTAACCCTTGTGGCGGTTCTGAAGGGTCCACACACATCGGTGTGTATGAAATCCAACACCCTCACCCCTTTCATAAGTACCAGTGAAGGGTGACTTGGTAATCTTTCCAAGTAAACAAGCTTCGCAAGTTTCATCTGATTTTAAGTCGAATGACTCCAAGACTCCAGCCTTTTGGAGTTGGCCGATGCACTTCTTGTTGACATGTTCAAGACAACAATGCCACAAACATGCGTTGTCCAAAACATTGGACGAATCGATGTGCAATACATTATTTCCTAAGTTGTCTACAACAATCAGAGTTTCATATACACCATTACAAGGCAATGCTTTAAAATAAAATAAACCATTATAAAAAGCATTAATAGAACCAGTTTCATGATCAAATGAAAATCTAAAACCTTGTTTGTACAAACCATGAAAGGAAATAATATTTCTCCCCATATCGGACGAGTAGAAAGAATTATTCAAATCTAAATCTAATCCACTACTAAGCAATAAAGAATATATAAACTCCAATCTTGGCAACAGGTGATATTTTCCTATTCTGTAACGTTCGTAGATCCGGGCTAGTCAATTTAGAGACGATAGGCGTCAAAAAAAATGAATTTTTGATGAAAGATTATTTAGAATGAATAATATTAACTAAGTTATAGTATATGTTACAAGGTTTCCGTGCATATAAAGAACGCCGAAATCCAAGTTATAACGAAGAAGTTATGACATGTCGAAGTTTCGCGATAGAACCGGCACGACACAACGCGACGTAAATAGTGAATTTATGTTAGAGTGATATTTAGCCTTAGCGATCTAAATTAAAGTCGTAGAGTTCGTTAAACCGTGAGCGTGCATAAAAAGAACGTCCAAATCTGACTTCGTATGAGGAAGTTATGATTTTTCTAAGTTTCAGCTTAGCAGTATGCAGCCCGAATACTCGATTTGAGATCGATCGGTTTTTAGGCAAAACAATCTAAACAAGAATCGAATATCTCGTCAATTGTAGTGAAACGATAAAAAGATAGGCGAAAACGGACGTCGGATGAAGAAGTTATGAATTTATAACGGAGTTTTCCTGTCCCGGCCTACTAAAATAAGATAATAAAAATAAATTCAAAATTAGCCGACGGAGTCTAAACGAAAGTTGTAGAGCGTAGTCTCACCTACGCGGGGATATAAAGAACGTCGAAAACGGAGTTCGTATAAGGAAGATATCAATTTTTGAAGTTTATTAAATATTTTCGGTATTTAATTTAAATAAAAATTATCCGATATTATCCAAAGGGGGGAGTCATCGAGCTGATCCACATTACGCCCAGCGTAATGTAATTTACGCCCAACGTAATTTGGGTTTCTAGCCCCCAATAAAAGGAAGTCGAGTGCAACCGAGTTATTTGCTCATTTCTTCCATTTGTCTCGCGTTTTTGCATCATTTTTCGTGCAAGAAATATCCCGAAGCCCCGGTATCGTTCCCGAGACCCGAAGCAAGTCCCGAAGCCCCAAAGATCCCGAGAAGTACGATTCCCAAGCCGAAGCTCTGCCCGTGAGAAGCCAATTTTTGTGATGATCTTCCAGATCTACCGAAGAATACTACTTCTACAAGCCGTAGTGCTGTCCAGTCATCTTCTAATCAAGTGAGTGTGTGGTCACTTTCTTCTAACACATAAATATTAAGTATTTGCTATGAAATACGTGCTAGGTGTATAATATTTTGTTGTTTATTTAAGATGATTATGGAATGGGTGAATTATATAAGTTTTAATGAGTTAAACTATATATGTATTTTGTATCTAAAAATATGTTGGGTAGAACATGGGTAGATGAGGTTGTTGGTATGTGATAAAAGATGGGTTAGACCAGGAGATAAAAGGATAAAGAAATAAACTTGTTTTAGATCTGGATGTATGGATCAGGTCAGGAGGTTAGTTTTAGATCCGAGAGTATGGATCAAATCAAGAAGTTAGTTTTAGATCCGGGAATATGGATTAGGTAAGGAGGTAAATTTTAGATCCGGGGTACAGATTGTGTATTTTTGAATTATGTGTTCATACGATAAGGTATCATGCGTATAGTCCCTTTTAGGAACGTGATTTTTATACGTGTATTGATTAAAGTATGAAATATACATATGTATGTAATGTATTTGTTATTGTCCGAAATACGGGTTAGATATATTTGATGAGATACAACGTGCGAATCATTTATGGTTCAATATGTGTTAAGATGTGAATATATGATATTATTACTTAAAACCTTGTGTTAATTATACAATAGTTAACGTTTCCTAAACGGAGATAGTATCAAAAATTGATTATAAACATTGTAGGTTTGCCTAGTGATGGGTTAAGACTTAAATAGGGATGTTTAGTTCAATTAAGTTTGGACATTGGGTAGCTTCTTGTTAAGAGTACATGTGTGTGAGATTGATGATCGGTAGAGTACGTCCTACGTACAGAAGTACATTTTATGTACGAAGTCTTTTTCAAAGCTCTGTGTCTTGGGTGCTGCTTGTGCTAGGGTACTATTATGTTCTCGGGTACGATTCTTTCGCATACCAGAGTACTATAATGTGCCAGAAGTACTATCATGTACAGAGTCTTTTTGATAATTTTGTGTGTCGGCTATGGAAGCGTACGGGAGTACTCTAGTAGTATTTCCCCATACTTTTATTTTGAGAGAGCTTTGGAGTCAGCGTTTCTTTTATGAAGTGATCGACCGAGCTTCATATGTCAGCGTTTTCTTTCACGAAGTAATTAAGGTAACTTCGTAGACTGCCTAATAAAGTGTGTCGGTAATAGACCGCTGATAGGTATGTCTGGTGTTATATTGCTAGATAGAGTGCGTCTGGGGGTGAAATACCTCATGTATTCAGGCCACTGCTAGGCAAAGTTTGATGTTGGGATAGGTAGAGTCTGGGGGTATAATATCTCATGATAGTCGGACCACACCTAGGCATTGTTATCTAGATAACCACCCCTGACTTAATTGTCTTGTGGTTCTTTCTTTTACGAATGAAGGTTTGTGGTAAAACTTATTCCATTCCCCTCATTTGATGTCTTTATTGATCGTCGTTTGCTGCCATGGAATTTCCGAAGCAGCTTCGTTAGTTTGTGGTTCATAGCATTAGTGGTTTCGCAGGATCGAGTTATACTTTATTATCACGTTGTTTGAACTAAGAGATTTCATTCTCTGTGGTCCTTAGGTGATTAGGTTCACCAGGGATATTCGAACTAAGTGTTCATTAGATATTTGAACTTAGTGTTCATCAGGGATAATTAAACTAAGTGGTCATTAAGTGTTTGTGAACTAGGTGTTCATTGGGTAATATTGGAACTAAGTGTTCATTAGGTGTTCTTGAACTAGGTGTTCATTAATTATTATGAATTGTGTGTTCACCAGAGGTAATCTAAGAACCTTGGAAGCACTAGACATTGTGCCAGTTCCTTAGGACAATCCTTAGGAATGGATGGGAGAAGGGTAATTGGTTCTTAGGATAAATCTTTAAGAAATAAATGGAGATAATAGGGGTGGGTATTTGAATTGATTGTTTGATAATTAAATATAATAATTATATTATTATGGGTTGAAAACCCTATATGCTCACTAGGCTCCCAAGCCTGACCCACTCAGTTTTCTTTGCATTATAGGTAATGGCACAAGAGTATAAGTTGGGGGACTTGACGAGAGATTTTGGATTATAGGCCAGTAGTTATGAATAACTGTTGTAAGGTCTATTTTGTTCTATTTATGCTTTTGGTCTGTATTGAACATGACATCCCGAGATTTTGTTATATAATGAAAATACATTTCTTTGAAGAAATGCTTTGATAATTTTTATCATATTTTGTTTTGGGAACAAATTCCGCAACTGTTTTCTTTAAAAGATTACTCTGATTTTAAAGCCAAAGCATAAACAAATCGGTCTTTTCTGGCCGTGAAATTTGGGATGTCACATATTCCCCATGATCAAGTTCATCTTCCCGTGCTCCACATCCCTACTTCTTTTTAGTCCCTGCAAATCAGAACAGATGTGAAATCCAAAACCTGTATCAAGGACCCAAGAACAAGAATGTGACGATTTATTAGATAGAATAGTGAAAATTCCTGCATGGGTGGGCTTAACCTTCCCATCCTAAACATCCCGCAAGTATTTGCGGCAGCTTCTCTTCTAGTGCCCCTTTTCATGACAATAGAAACACTCTGCTTCTTTTGAATTGGTAGAGGAATTAGCAGAACCAGCTTTGGTTCCATTTGAAGAGGATTCATCATGAGACCTTCCCTTGAAGCTCTTAGAAGGATCCTTCCCCTTCTTCCCTTTCCCTTGTCTAATTTACAAAATAAGGGCAGTAGCAGTAGGAGTATAAGTAAATACAACAGGCTTGCCTTTGAGGCTACTTGAAGTAGCTCTCAAAAGGCCTTGAAGCTTGCTAAGAGTGACTTCCTCCTTGTTCATATGATAAGTCATACGAAACTGATCATAACAAGGAGGTAAAGAGTGTAGAATGATATCTATGGCCAACTCTTCATTGAAGTTGACATTTAACTTCAGCAAGCGGTCCATAAACCATTGCATTTTCTACAACTGGGTCGTGATAGACTCTCCATCCTTCATCTTTGTTGTTATCGTGGAGGTGATGATTTCATACCTTTCTTGTCGAGCACTCTGATGGTATCTTTCCATCAGGTCTTGGTGCATCTCAAAAGGGTAGAAGTCCTCATAGGACTTTTATAGTTCAGCTGACATAGTGGCCAACATGATACAAGGCACCATAGTGGCATCCTTCTCATGAGTCCTATACTCAGCAATCTCCTCAGGAGTAGCAGAAGACTTATCAATTTCCTTAAGCTCTTTGTCGATGACATATTCCTTGTCCTCGTAAAGAGTAACCATCCTGATGTTCCTAATCCAATCATTAAAGTTGGAACCATCAAAGATAACTCTCCCACACAAGTTCACCAGGGAGAAAGAGCCAGTAGGGTTTGAGCCAGAAGCGCTGTTAGAAGACATCTAAAAAGAAAGACAAAGTTTAGATTAGATAATAGTCCTTAATATAAAACCCAAATGAAATATTAAGGCTTGGACCCAACACAATATTTTACAATTCGGAAGAGGGATGTTGTAATACAATTGCAAAATATTTGAAGGTAGGTAAATAACGATTTACCAATTTCCACCATGAAAAACGAAATTAATTATTAAGTTTTAATTGGATTGAAATTCCTCGATTCTTTTGAGATTCACTGAACTTTTCAATGGCATGTTTAAATCTCGATTATGCCCTTCAAGTTTGTGACTGGGATACCAAGGATCACAAACAAGGTGTGAATAACCATGCAAATATGCTTGGTACTCTTGATATCATATATCACCTAATCAATGTGTCGGTTAACCATACACGCTCCATTGATCTATGAAAAACATCAAGCCACCCTTTGCCACCCTTACTAGTCTATGTTAGTGTGTTGGTTAGCCACACACACTCGACTAACAACTTGGCAAGGTGCAAAGTGCAATTTCATGTATTAGCATCAATTTCACATTTTCCTAAAGTAACTAAGATTCGGAATTTAATAAAACATTCAGTTACTTTATAATTATCATTATACTTTAATGATAATTATTGTCCTATCGTACCTGTTTGGCTAATGACCCTCCAACAATCAAGGAAGTGGTGGGTGAGAGTGGACACACATTAAACCACCATTTTACAGGTAGTAACCTTATACCCCCCCTTATAGACCGGTTTCGTAAATGAGGCCTACTAACAGTAAGACTGACTTTTCTTATACATATATATAATTATTAAACTTATTATAATATAATAGTATAAGGGTTAAATTTTAAACTTTTAAAATTCTAAGGTTTAGAATTAAAGTAATCATAAGTGTGACTTTAAAAATTCCAAAACTTGAGGGCAAGTTTTGAAACTTGTCAAAACTTTTCATTTCCATAACTTATGTGTTTAATGCATTTTTTAAAGATGACACTTTTCATTTTCCATAACTTGAGGACAAGTTATGGAATTCATTAAAGGCATTTAGATCAACACTTTAACTAACAAAAAATTACCAAGTAATTTATCTATGATCTAGTTAAACTCATAAGGTCAAGATAATTCACATCAACAAATTTACAAGAAATTAGCCTATCATATAAACTAACACAAGTCTTGAAATTTTGACAATTATCTTTTAACTGGATGAGCATGATCACTACCATATCAAAAATAACATATATTATGATTCAAAACAGTTTGTGGTAGTGATCGTAATCCAATTCTGGCAAAAAACCCCGAAAAACTGTTGTCTAAAAGTGCAACTCGTCGAGCCCAACAATGGACTCATCGAGTTCAAGGCCAAAACCAACCTACTCGTCAATTCCAATCATGTACTCGCCGAGTAGGTGTTGTCAAAACAGTTTTTCAACTTTGAAAATATTACCAAGCATCAAATATAATAGAAAATAATCCTAGGCTCTGATACCACTGAAGAGTTTTGAGCACTATAAGCACCTTATGGTGCACATGCAACCCTAGATGCTTTGGATCTATGTTTTCTCTAATTATACATGCATTTTCATTTTTCCAAAGCATACATCCTAACTAGCATACAAGTGATGATATACAATATAAATGGTTTTGATGAATACCTATTGATGTAGTTTGTAGTTCTTGACCTTTGAAAGCTTTAGCACCTCAAGTGTGATGTCTCTACTATGTCACAAACACCAAATGCAAGAGGAAGCTTGAGAGAATAAGCTAGTTAGCACACAATCAATATTAAACTCTTAGAATGATAGGTGTAACTGATTTTAGTTCTAGGGAACTCCTTTTATAGTGTGATAAATGCTAGGGTTACATCTTTGCAAACCCTAATGCACCATGACCTTTCATATTACATAGGCTTCATGGGTTAAACCTCTATGGACTATCACATTGGTTTAGCCCATCCTAAATAACCACGAATCATTGGCCCACACTATAAGAATCATTGATTTACTTAATCAGTCCCCGAATATTTAATTAGTCTCTTTTGATCACTAAATTAATTCCTAATTAATTCTTGATTAATACTAATTAAATAATATGAATTCAAATTAATATATTATACTTGTAATATATTAACAAATCATAAATAACCTTATTCTCGTAATGTCACACCCCAAAACCTGAACGACGGAAACGTTTAGGGGCGGAGGACGTCATGTACAGTATCACAACCATGTATAATAGTAAACAAGCAACAACATCATCCATTGCATTAATAATACAATTTTCATACAAGTGTGTTTTTTATAGTTTATAAGACACCAAAAATATAAATCAAAATAAGAGATGAGTCTTGAACCTACTCCATCTTCTCAAAACCTGGCATCGGTACCTATCTACTGATGACCTGAGAATACAAGTTATTTTGAAAGCGAAGATTAATATTAAAGCTGGTGAGTTCATAAGTATTTTAGTGTCATTGCTTGTATGAAAGTGTTTGTAAATGTTTGATGTAAATTTTTGTAAGAGTTTGTAGTAAATGTTTGTATCTCCTAGAAAATCCTATATTTTCAACTAAAAGTAACCGTTTACCAAGGCCCAATTGTTCTGTGTGTTGTGTTGTTTGTAAAAGCTTATCTTTCCCAAATATGACTATTATTACCAAAATATAGTTTACATTACCATTTATGTGAGAAGATCACAATATGAATGTTATGGGAAAATAACAGTGTACAGTAGTATTGTATGTAAGTAACTACCAGTGTACTAACTACCTTAAACCAGTTTGTTAATTAAGGTAAAATGTGATATGATTGTAACCATACTTGATAGACTTAGTATAACACGACTCTCTAAGGCATCGAAATGGTATGAAATTACTCACATGTAGACCTGCAGGTCCCACTGTAGCTTGCAGCAAGGTGTAGGAAAGTCAATCCCGTATAGATCTATACACCAACTCACGCTCTCCCTCCATGAGACTCTGGTTGCAAAACGTGACACAACAATTAATTGCCATGCCATGAAGTAGTGGCTCACATTAATGTTATACTGTTCTAGTGTTTGTATAGTATGTTCTAGTGGATTATACGTTTTCTCTGTACTAGTGTAGTGTATGTTCTCTTTGTACTAGTGTAGTGTATGTTCTCTTTGCTTTTCATCATAGTATGTTCTCTTGTATAATGTAGTGTATTGTATGTTCTCTTAGTTTCTCATCATAGTATGTTTGTTCTGTTTCTCATAATAGTTAGTTTGTATTGACTCATGAATGAACTGATTCTTGTATGTTTCATTGTACTAGAAATAGTGTGTAGTGACTTCCTAAACTATACTTATTATAGTTTACTAGTAGAGTTGTTTGTATAAATGAACATGTTTGTACACCTTTGCATCCTAAAGGTATTAAACTGAATGTAGAACTTTAATATCCATATACATACACATAATATATAACTAATATTCAAACGACCGTCAGACAAACAACCGAATACCCTAAGTCCACAACCAAACAAGGAACAGGAAGTAAGGCGAGTTATCAGTCCTAAGTCCTTCCAATCCTACTTATATAACTATATCTATACAGACATGATTTTGAAAATATATTAGTTTAAAAGAGCTTAATAAGGAGTTTTGCATGTAACAAGTTTGTAAAGCGATTTGAGGTAGTTTGTTTGATAAAACAGTTAACAGTATAGTAAATCCATCTGTTTGATAGTTATTAATCACATGTGATTGATATAATAAATATAATGTTTCAACTTGTATCCTCCCCCTAATAAAATCATTTAAAAGGTAAGTTAAAGGGTATGAACTCACCTGTAGTAAGTGGTTTGGATGAACGAGTGGTATAGCATACTAAGTGTCAAGTGAAGACTTGAGCACACACACGGATCCTATTTAGCATATAATGACACATATATGCATACAATTAGTATGTAAACAACTAATCATGTAAGGAAAGACACCCTAGGACTTAGGAAACACTTATTTTGAAGTGTTAGAAGTACAATGGGTTGCATCTAAGCGGTTTAAGGCCACACTATGGTGTTTACGGCCAAGATGGCATGACCAAGGGAGTCACGGCCATCAGTTTACGGCCGTAAACTCATGCTACTTTTTGCATATGGGTATTTTATAGGGCTATAAAGCATTGAGGAATGGTTATAGGTTCATGACCAAGCCTTAGGAAGAGTCTAAGGTCCAAATGAACCCATAATAAGGGTTTACGGCCAAGGGAGATGCTCTTGGCCATAAACTCTTGTTGTTCTTTGGAAAAGCTTGTTTTCAAGGTGTAAATCAAGAGTCCTAACTAGATAGAAAGTATATAAGAGGATACTTATGATGTTGAAGCTTAGAAGAGTAGATTTCGGCCCCAAAGCACTAATTTGTTCTTGATGTTCTTGAGGATCTTGAAGATCTAGACCCAAAAGATGAAATTCATGGATGAATTAAAAGGTGATTTAAGAATAAGAGATGTATTAACACATAGATGGAGGAAATCACTTACATTTTTGAAGAATTGGAAGCAAGATCCTATGACACTTGAGAGAGATTTCGAGTTTCTAGACTTGGAAATGGTAAAAGTGAAGAAAAATGGCCAAACTTCTTAATTATAACCTAGAGTTTACGGCCACCATGAGTTTACGGCCGTAAATTCATGTGTCCTGTCCGTAAACTCCTCATTGAGGGGTTTATGGCTTGTTTGTTGGGTTTGAACTTCAGTTGACACATACAAACACTTAATCCTTTGATGTACTAGGCTTAAAATACTCAAATAGACTCTAAACAGTGCTAAAAGTTAGCAGAAACAAGTCTAACTTTGACTGAATTGAATGGTTGTACAAGATAGAAATTTTGGGTAGTCACATCATCCCCCCGTTAGAGAGAATTTCGTCCTAAAATTAGAGTTTAAGCCAATAAGTAGTTACAAATAACTAATCGAAAATGTGAGGATATTTCAATTTCATTTGATCCTCGCGCTCCCAAGTGAATTCAGGTCCTCGCTTGACATTCCAGCGAACCTCACTATTGGGATCCGACTTTGCTTTGTTTGCTTGACCTCTCGGTCCATGATCTCTAGTGGTTCCTCCACAAAGTTGAGGATCTCGTTGATCTTGATCTCGTCGAGTTGGATTAGAAGAGTCTCGTCAGACAGACACCTTTTCAAGTTTGAGACGTTGAAAGTAGGATGTACGTTACTGAGTTCGTGAGGTAGATTGAGTTTGTAAGCTACATGGCCGATTCTAGCGAGAATCTCAAAAGACCCTATGTATCTTGGATTTAGCTTTCCATGCTTTTCGAAGCGTATCAAGCCCTTCTAGGGTGAGACCTTCAGTAGAACACGGTCGCCAACCCAGAATTCGAAAGGTTTTCTTCTCTTGTCTGCGTAGCTTTTCTATCGGTCTCTAGAGGCTTTTAATCGTTCACGGATTTGAACAATCTTCTCTGTCGTTTCCCAAATGATTTTTGGACCTGTGAGAGTGCTGTCAGGAACTCGTCCTTTAGCTAACTGCGTGTTGCCCACCTCAGCCCAACACAGAGTGGATTTACACTTACGGCCATAGAGGGCTTCAAATGGAGCAGCCTTTATGCTCGTGTGATAATTATTGTTGTAGGAAAACTCAATAATGGGTAAATGAGTATCCCATGCCTTCACAAAGTCTATCACGCAGGCTCGCAACATATCTTCCAAAGTTTGAATGACCGTCGGTTTGTGGATGGTAGGCTGTACTCATGTCCAACCTAGTTCCTAGGGAACTTTGTAGCGACTGCCAGAACCTTGAAGTGGATCTACTATCTCTATCTGAGATAATGGATATGGGAACACCATGCAGTCATACGATCTCCCTGATGTAGGTTGTAGTTAGCTTCTCCATATTGTCAGTTTCTTTGATGGGCAGGAAGTGTGCGGACTTGGTTAACCTGTCTACGATCACCCAAATGGTATTGAGACCACCCGTAGTCTTGGGCAACTTGGTTATGAAGTCCATCGTGATCCGCTCCCACTTCCATTCAGGTATCTCCGGTTGTTGAAGTAAACTTGAGGGTTTCTGGTATTCGACCTTAACCTTGGCGCAAGTAAGGCATTTACTCACGAAGGTAGCAATCTCTACTTTCATGTTAGGCCACCAGTATAACTTTTTAAGATCCATATATATCTTATCTGAACCTGGGTGGACGGAATATCGAGTGTTGTGCGCTTCGGTCATGACCAAGTCTCTGAAACCACCTTGTTTCGGTGTCCAGATCCAATCCATGAAATATAAGGCTCTGCCACCCTTGACTTCCAAGTTCTTATCCATCCCTCTTAGTGATTCACTTGCCACATTTTCAGGTTTCAAGGCTTCAAGTTGAGCCTCCTTAATTTGTGTGGACAAATGTGAATGGATAGTCATAGTCAATTATTTAACTCTACGACCAAAGTATTCTTTCCGACTCAGGGCGCCAGCTACTACGTTGGCCTTGCCGGGATGATAACGAATTTCTCATTCATAGTTACTGAGTAGTTCGACCCATCGTCGTTGTCTCATGTTGAGTTCCTTCTGGTCGAATATGTGTTGAGGCTTTTCGTGGTCTGTAAAGATAGTGCTTTTCGTACCATATAGGTAGCGTCTCCAGATCTTCAGAGCAAACACAACCGCTCCTAACTCAAGATCATGTGTAGTGTAGTTGACCTCGTGTGTCTTCAGCTGTCTTGAGGCATAGGTGATGACCTTACCTCGTTGCATTAGAACACAACCGAGCCCTTAATTGGATGCATCGCAATAGACTACGAAGTCTTCTATTCCTTCGGGGAGGGATAGTATCAATGTGGTGCATAAGGCTCGCTTGAGCGTTTGGAACGCTTTCTCTTGTTTCTCTTCCCAATCAAAGGCCAGGCCCTTCTGGGTCAATGTAGTAAGAGGTTTCTCGATTCTAGAGAAGTTCTAAATGAACCTACCGTAGTAGCTAGCGAGGCCTAAAAAATTGGCAAATTTCTGTAGGCGTCTTCGGTGCTGACCAGTTCTCAATGGCTTTGATTTCGGAAGGGTCCACATGAATTCCCTCTTCACTAACAACGTGACCCAGGAATTCGATTCTTTGAATCCAAAACTCGCATTTAGAGAACTTCGCGTAGAGCTTCTCAATTCGTAATGTTTCCAAGATCTGACGTAGATGCTTACTATGCTCTTCCTTTCTACGAGAGTGGATAAGTAAGTCATCAATGAACACAATGACGAACTGATCTAAGTAAGGACGACATACCCTATTCATTAAATCTATGAATACTGCAGGCTCTAAGGGTGTTCATAACCTGATATCCGAAAGTTCGGATATCCGAAATTTTGGATAGTTGATTTTCGATATCCGATTCCGTATCCGAAATTTTGTTAAAAGTTGAAAAACATACACTACAAATAAAACAACATTTAGTGGCACAAAAAAAAGTGCCACTAAAGACCCCCTCGGCAATCAGCAGCACAAAAAAAAAGTGTCACTAAAAGAGCTGCCACTAAAGACTTTTAGTGACACTTTTTGATTGTGTCGTTGCAGCCCTTTTGGGTTTTAGTGGCACTTTTTTTATGCCACTATAGCACTTTTTGGTTTCTTTGACATTTTTTATGTTGCTATATAATTGCTATAATTAAAAAAACATTTTTTATTTTTTTGAGATCACTTTTTTTACTACAAAACATTTATAGTACAAATTAGGTCCAATTTGTTTTTTAAAATTGAAATGAAACATTAAATAATAAAAAAATAATTAAGATAATACATGAACAACATAAAACATTACTTAATTAAATCTAACTTGTCTTACAATAATATCCTCAATATTTAAAACAAAAATAGCTTCCAAAATGCTTAATAAGTCTAAACATTGTGCTAGTAATTACACAAAATAAAAAACTATCAGACTAAATACTTGGACCATTGTCTTTTACAATGTTCACCCTTCATACAAATAGAATGTACCCATGTTTCTCTGCATCCTTAACTTTAAAGTAGTCATCATTTGAATAATTGTCTTCAACATCCCTCTATTACGACCCAGGTCAAGCACTTTCTGGATTCACGGATGATATCTACCAATAGAGACACAGATAGAAAAAGAATGATGGAGCTGGAGTATTAACTTGCTCTCCTTAGTAATTATATGATGCCGAATCTAAATCAAATGAAAGATAAAAAGTGGGGAATGAAAAAGAAATAAAAGAAATGGGAGAACCAAAATGATGAGTAGTGGTAAAAAGGACATGGTGCTGCTCAAACACTCTTAATTGACCTGTTGTTACGGGATTTTGTTGACATTCGAGCATTTAGTAATGTTAGTATAACCTGCACATTGAATGAAAACAAAATGAAACAAAAAGTTCACTTCATATTTCAAAACTGAAAACTAACTGATAATAACATTGTTTGTTGGGGCGGTAAGAACAAGATTTTGCAATAATTTACTTAATTTTCATAGAACTTAATTACTAAATTGTCCAAAAATATTTTTTAAAGTTGTAGCAAACCTACTATGAGCACTTAAAATGGCATGGTTCAAGTTTAACACTACTTATTGTCACATATTATAGGCACCTAAGTAACAGTGTTTTGTAAATCAGTAAATATGGTCAAATTGATTGTCAATTGTCTCTATTAACGAGCTTGTTAAGGAGATGAACAATATCAATGCCATCTAGCCTTATAGAAAATGATATAACTTTTATTATTTTTTTGGAGCTTAATTTATATGTTGCTCAAAAGTGAATGATATATTGACATACTCACATACCTAAAACAAAAATAGGATTTTACAACAAGAAAAGAAAAAGTACCTCTCTTTGATCTTATTTTGAGTTTTGACTGCATTAGAACAAATAATGGTACTCACCACATTTCCATTAGCTCACCTCATAGGCTGACTGATAGTTGAAGATATATATCATGTGAAATTAGTCTTAAATTATTGATTAGATAAGAATAATCACAAAATGAAGAAGAAAAACTACGAGGTAATCAGCATATACAATACACAGATGAAGAAGAAGCACAAATTGATGCATGTTCTTTAAGCAGATGCTTCACAATCAGCAAATCGACTCAAATATAATTCTTTGTGATGTCTACTGACATCCACCTCAAAATGATAGAAGGTTTCTCTAAATACACCTCTATGTGTAGGGGATAGACCATCAAGGGTAGAATCGTCCAGATTGAAAAAAACTCTTTAAGAACCAAAGCAACCAAAATGTGGTAACGATTACATCGCAACTTGATAAAATTCCAGAGCCAAAACCGAAAAACCAGGCAATTTCATAGCAAGAGGGGCATGGTTATACAAAATAAGAACCAAATAGGAGAATACTTCCACAACTCTAATGAGTCCTAGATTGCATAGATGAAAAATATTCTCAGAGTTATAAAAATTGGAAGAGGAAAGTTGTATTGCATAGATGAAAAATATTCTCAGAGTTATAAAAATCGGAAGAGCAAAGTTGTATTGTTAATAGAAATCGATAGACAGGAGAGGAGAGTTTATAGAAATCGATAAAAATAAACAACATTATACTGCCAAAACAAAACTTTTGATTCGAACTAACAGGGGAATCGTGGGGAAATTGAATCAAAATCGAAGTACCTTAATCTGAGTGGGTTGATTTTCTTCCTTCACAAATAAATGCTCATAACTTTTGATTCGGAGTTATGGAGGATGAGGGAACACTGAATCGATGTTGTGAAGTTGTAGGATGAAGGATACGGGGTTCTACAGGGAAAATCGATGATTGACTGGAACAGATGGTGAGGATGGCGGTATCGACTGCGTTTGGTGGAGAAGACAGTATGTGGTGATTAGGCTGCCGGTTAGGGAGAAATTAGGGTTGCAGAGAAGATTGGAGTTTGGAGACAGAGAATTAGGGTTGCCTCTCACATGATATTAGTTTTGGGGTGAGAAGCGTCATATCTAGACTTGGAGGGAACTTGGAGCGGGATCATCAAAACTAAAAATTTCAATTCAAGGGTATTATAGTGGCAGAAATAACTATGTGCCACTTAAAACATAACTATTGTGGCACAAAAAAATTTTGCCACTAAAAATTTGTGCCACTAAATGTAATTTTATTTGTAGTGATATGAACTTTTTAAATTAAAAATACATATTTTTAAATTAGAAAGGCATATGAAGTAGTATTGGTAT
The DNA here is from genome assembly GCF_002870075.4 of Lactuca sativa. Classification (NCBI taxonomy): domain Eukaryota; kingdom Viridiplantae; phylum Streptophyta; class Magnoliopsida; order Asterales; family Asteraceae; genus Lactuca; species Lactuca sativa. The sequence continues at coordinate 125,362,974 of NC_056625.2, read as the reverse complement.
TTAATTAAGGGTATTATTAACATGTTTTAGTTACTAACGTTCATATCATTAGACATATGTGACTAAAATAACAAATAATGTATAAAATAAAATCAAAACTTTCGGATATCGGATATCCGAATTATCCGAAAAATCTGAAAAGCATTATCCAATTTCGATTCCGAAAAATCGGATATCCGATTTTTCGGATAATTTGGATTCGGAATTTCAGAATTTCGGATCGGAACTTTCGGATACGGATATTTTTGAACACCCCTAGCGGGCGCATTAGTCGATCTGAATGACATCACTACAAACTCGTAGTGTCCATAACGAGTTTGGAAGGCTGTCTTCGGAACATCCTCCTCTAGCACTCGTAATTGGTGATACCCGGATCTCAGGTCTATCTTTGAAAAGTAGTTCGCCCCTTGAAGTTGGTCGAACAAATCGTCTATGAGAGGCAGAGGGTAACGATTCTTAACGGTAAGCTTGTTTAGTTCTCTGTAGTCGATGCACATACGAAACGATCCGTCTTTCTTCTTTACGAACAAGACCGGAGCTCCCCAGGGTGAGAAGCTTGGTCTAATGAAGCCCTTGTTGAGCAGCTCGTTAAGTTGACCGGATAGTTCCTGCATCTCTGCTGGTGATAGATGATAGGGCGATTTGGCTACTAGGGTAGCCCCTGGAACTAAGTCGATTCTGAACTCGAATTGACGTTGCGGAGATAATCCTGGGAGTTCTTCTGGAAAGATGTTGGGAAAATTGCATAACACTTAGATGTTCTTTATGTCTTTTATCTCTTGGCTCACATCGACAACATGAGCAATGAATGCACGACATTTCTTTCGCAAGTACTTCTGGGCTTGAATACTCGAGATGATATGAAGGTTCGTGTCAGGTTTGTCGCCATAGACTACTAGAGTTTCTCCAGATGGCAGATTAAGGCAAACAACCTTTTCATAACACATGATGTCGGCATGTTGCAGACTCAACCAATCCATGCTGATAATGACGCCGAAACTTTTAATTGAGACCGGTATGAGGTCGATTGAAAATGAATGTCTATCTAGAGTTAGAGTACATCCTATGTATATAATGCTAGTGCTCTCAGTCTTTCCGTTAGCCATTTCTACAGTGAACGGTTCTTTAAGTATTCGTGATTTTTGCTTAAGTAAATGAGAAAATTTTTGGTTCACGAAACTCCTCTCCGCTCCACTATCAAACAGTCTGCATGCATAAGAGTTATTGAGGAGAAACGTACCAGTGACCATCATGGCGTCGGCAACAGCTTCCTCATGGTCTATACCCAAAACTATTCCCACTTCACCGGCATTCCCTGCCTTATGGCAGTTCCTTTTGTAGTGGCCCACCTCTCCACAACCGTAGAGAGCCTGGCCCACACCATCGTCGGGGACTTGGTTGATTGGCCTTGCCAGAGATTTGCAGAAACGGGCAGTGTGCCCCTTCCTGTTGCAGTTAGAGCACTGCATTTCTCGACAGGGTCCGTTGTGGTGGAAGCTGCATTTGTTGCACTTCGGAAACTCCCCGCGTACTGCTTTACCGGGACAGCAGTAGCAGGTGCTATTGCAGCATGAACCGCTGTGACCTGCTGCTTGTTGGCAGCTTTCTGCGCAGCGTTCTTCTTCTTTACATACCAAAATTTCCGCTTGTTATCAGTGGCTTTGGAGGGTTCTGAGATGGCTAGGTTTGTTGTTGTTGACGGGGTACAGACCCCATGGTCAATGAGCCGTTGTGCCAATCGCTTGGCACTATCAAAGGTAGTGGGGTTTGAAGCTAGTAAATTCCCCTGGAATGGAGGCACCAGCCCCCGGATATACCTCTCCACCTTCTTTGCTTTAGAAGGGACCATTCCCGGACATAGTGGTACCAGATCACTGAATCTAGCAGTGTAGGAAAGTATGTTGGAGCCCTTTATGGTTAGGCTCCAGAGTTCCTGCTCTAGTTTTTGAACTTCGCCCCTTGGGCAGTATTCTTCGATCATGAGCTCCTTTAGAGCTTCCCATCCGATAGCATTTGCCACTATAAGAGATAGTGACTTGACATGGCTATTCCACCATGTCAGTGCTCGGTCCGCGAAGGTGCAGGCGGCAAATTTGACTTTGCTCCCTTCCGGACAGGAGTAGATCTCAAATATTGACTCCGTCTTCTCGAACCATTGCGAGAGGGCAATGATTCCGCCAGTTCCATTGAAGGCCCTGGGTTTGCAGCTGGTGAAGTCCTTCTATGAGCACTCTCTAGAGCACACTGGAGCTTCGACAACAGTGGGAGGCACATAAGTCCCACTCCCACTAGTACCGTTAGTGGTGAATTGTGCTAGAGCTTTCGTAACAGCCGCATTCACAACAACTTGGATAGCTGTTGGGTTGTATTGAGGAGGAGGAGGAGTTGGAGTTTGATCGGAGTTATTGGAGTAGTGCGTCTTGCTGATGAACGCAGAGGCATCTTGCGGCTATAAGATTACAAGGATAAAGATATGGTTAAGAGTTTGATAGAGAAAATGATGAGAGTGACACATGAACTAACTCTCCATAGTCCAACAAAATAAATGAGAGTGTGATTGAATGTAGATCTAACACTAGAAAGATGAAAGCATTTAGATATTAAATTTCCATGAGATTAGATATATGTCAATAATACTGGTATTACAAATGTAACAAGTTTGGGAAAAATGACCTAGAAGTAGGTCTTACATCAAACCAAGATAGGAAAATTTTGACAGAATTAAGACTTAACAAGTTTAAAGTCTTATCATAGATAGGAAACTAAAACTAGAGTTTTTACATATACCTAAGTTATATCCAAAAGAGAAGTTGAGTAGGCTCTATCTACGACAAGAACCACTAGAATGAGTCCTTGATTCTGCCAGACGACGCTCTATATTCCTCATGCGTCTTTCATATGTCGCCTGCCGAGCTCGAAGTTCCCTGACTTCAGCTTGGGTTGCAGTAAGATCTCTCTGCAGGGTTGCATTCTGGTTCTGAGTCCTTTCATAACCAGACTCCATATGGCAAATAAGAATGGTATTGACTCCCGCATCGGCATCAATTTCCATGATTCGGTTGATGGCCACTCTACCCTGTTCATCATTACGAGTAATCCTACAAACCAGAATAGGCAAGACTCTATCCGCTGAGTCTCCCTCTCTCAAGTTATAGAAGCTTCGGTCTCCATTGTAAGGTAAGGGTTGACCTTGTTCGTGGCTCCATCTATTCAAGTTTGTTGCCCACAGGGGTGTGGGACCTTGAAATGCTGGATGAGGGTTGGGGTTTGGGATTTGAGCCACTGGGGGTTGGTTATTAACTTCGGGTTCAGAGTCAGAATCCTTCGAGAAGTTCTCTGCAAAGTCATCATCCAAAGGGATTGGATGATTTTCTTCTGGCTCTACATCGAGCCATCCTCCGTTATCTTGGTTGGGAAAGTACGGGTCGACGTGGGGATGGAATCCAGCCATGTTATCTATGTGAGAATAGGGATAAAAGAGATAGTTAATAAACCTACTAATTAGGATAATTATAAGATGATCTTTATCAGTTACTTCAATATTTGCATAGTGCATACCAATTACATGTAATCAAAATAGGATAGACCTTATAATAAGTGACCCTAACTCCAAATCCACAACCAAACAAGGAACCGGAAATAGAGCAAAGATTACAGATTCTAAGTCTATGACGCTCTAGTCACATATAACCTTAGCGTATCCACCAAGCAGCTATTGACTTACTAATAAAGGCCTTTAGTTCTCAAATAAGTAATTATAGTAACACAAAATACTCCTATAGTATTTTAAGCTTATGTTCTGTTCTAATGTTTTCATTGTAGTAGTGTTGGTAAGTTTTTAGACTTGCTGCAACATCACAACCATTCCTAGGAACATGCTAATCACTCCTTGGAAAGATATAGTTGATCAGGTTATATCACTCCCAGATCTGATTATATGTTCCCAAGCCTGATTGAGTTGTTTAACAATCGTAATACTTTTGTTCTGTCTTAGTGACACGGATTTTAGTATGAACGCATGTATGTATACTTAGTTAAATATTTTATTATTTAAAAGTATAAACTCTTGGTCAGAGTATTTTAATCCCGTTGTGTTTATAGTTTGTATATCTTTTATGGGTTGATATACTCGATTCATTATAAACAATGCTCTAATACCAATCTGTCACACCCCAAAACCTGAACGGCGGAAACGTTCGGGGGTGGAGGACGTCATGTACAATATCACAACCATGTATAATAGTAAACAAGCAACAACATCATCCATTGCATCAATAATATAATTTTGATACAACTGTGTTGTGTATAGTTTATAAGACACCAAAAATATAAATCAAAATAAGAGATGAGTCTTGAACGTACTCTATCTTCTCAAAACCTGGCATCGGTACCTGTCTACTGATGACCTGAGAATACAAGTTATTTTGAAAGCGCATATCAGCATTAAAGCTGGTGAGTTCATAAGTATTTTAGTGTCATTGCTTGTATGAAAGTGCTTGTAAATGTTTGATGTAAATGTTTGTAAGAATTTGTAGTTAATGTTTATATCTCCTAGAAAATCCTATATTTTCAACTAAAAGTAACCTTCTACCAAGGCCCAAATGTTATGTGTGTTGTGTTGTTTTTAAAAGCGTATCTTTCCCAAATGTGACTATTATTACCAAAATATAGTTTACATTATTGTTTATGTGAGAAGTTGAAAATATGAATGCAATGGTTAAATAACAGTGTACAGTAGTATTGTATGTAAGTAACTACCAATGTACTAACTACCTTAAACAGTTTGTTAATTAAGGTAAAATGTGATATGATTGTAACCATACTTGATAGACTTAGTATAACACGACGCTCTAAGGCATCGAAATGGTAGGACATTAGTCACCCGTAGACCTGCAGGTCCCACTGTAGCTTGCAGCAAGGTGTAAGATAGTCAATCCCGTATAGATCTATACACCAACTCACGGTCTCCCTCCAGGAGACTCTGGTTCCAAAATGTGACACAACAATTGATTTCCATGCCATGAATTAGTAGCTCACATTAATGTTATAGTGTTCTAGTGTTTGTATAGTATGTTATATTGTATTGTATGTTTTCTCTATATTAGTGTAGTGTATGTTCTCTTTGTTTCTCATCATAGTATGTTCTCTTGTATAATGTAGTGTATTGTTTGTTCTCTTAGTTTCTCATCATAGTATGTTTGTTTTGTTTCTCATAATAGTAAGTTTGTATTGACTCATGAATGAACTGACTCTTGTATGTTTCATTATACTAGAAATAATAAGTAGTGACTTCCTAAACTATACCTATTATAGTTTACTAGTAGAGTTGTTTGTATAAATGAACATATTTGTACACCTTTGCTACCCAAAGGCATTGAACTAAATGTAGAACTTTAATATCCATATACAGACACATAATATATAACTAAGATTCAAACGACCATTAGACAAACAACCGAATACCCTAAGTCCACAACCAAACAAGGAACAAGAAGGAAGGCGAGTTATCAGTCCTAAGTCCTTTCAATCCTACTTAAATAACTATATCTATACAGACATGATTTTGATAATATATTAGATTAAAAGAGTTTCATAAGGAGTTTTTCATGTAAAAAGTTTGTAAAGTGATTTGAAGTAGTTTTGTTTGATAAAATAGTAAATAGTATAGTAAATCCATATGTTTGATAGTTATTAATCGCATGTGATTGATATAATAAATATAATGTTTCAACTTGTATCCCCCCCCCCCCCATAAAAGCATTTAAAATCATTTAAAAGGTATGTTAAGGGGTATGAACTCACCTGTAGTGAGTGGTTTGGATGAACGAGTGGTATAGGATGCTAAGTGTCAAGTGAAGACTTGAGCACACACACAGATCCTATTTAGCATATAATGACACATATATGCATACAACTAGTGTTTAAACAACTAATCATGTAAGGAAAGACAACCTAGGACTTAGGAAACACTTATTTTGAAGTGTTAGAAGTACAAAGGGTTGCATCTAAAGGATTTAAGGCCACACTATGGTGTTTACGGCCAAGATGGCATGACCAAGGGAGTCACGGCCATCAGTTTACGGCTGTAAACTCATGCTAATTTGTGCATATGGGTGTTTCAAAAGGGATTTAAAGCATTGAGGAATGGTTCTAGGTTCATGACCAAGCCTTAGGAAGAGTTTAAGGTCCAAATACACCCATATTAAGGATTTACGGCCTAAGGAGATGCTCTTGGCCATAAACTCTGTTTGTTCTTGTGAAAAGCTTGTTTTCAAGGTGTGAATCAAGAGTCCTAACGAGATAGCAAGTATATAAAAGGATACTTACGATGTTGAAGCTTAGAAGAGTAGATTTCGACCCGAAGAACTAATGTGCTCTTGATGTTCTTGAGGATCTTGAAGATCTAGACCCAAAAGATGAAATTCATCGATGAATTCAAAGGTTATTCAAGAATAAGAGATGTATTAACACATAGATGGAAGAAAGCACTTACATTTTTGAAGAATTGGAAGCAAGATCCTATGACACTTGAGAGAGATTTCGAGTTTCTAGACATGGAAAAGGTAAAAGTGAAGAAAAATGTCCAAGCTTCATACTTATAGCCTAGAGTTTACGTCCACCATGAGTTTACGGCTGTAAACTCATGTGTCCTGGCCGTAAACTCCTCATTGAGGGGTTTATGGCTTGTTTGTTGGTTTTGAACTTCAGTTGACACATAGAAACACTTAATCCTTTGATGTAATAGGGTTAGAATGATCAAACAGACTCTAAACAGTGCTAAAAGTTAACAGAAACACGTCTGAGTTTGACTGAATTGAATGGTTGTACAAGATAGAAATTTCGGGTTGTCACACGTAAGTCCATCCTATCAAATTGCTCTGGTGAAGGCAACCCACAAACACCATGCTACTATTGGGTCTAGTACATACCAATTATAGTTATGGACTTAGACACCTTATCCAACACCTTTTTCATCTTGATTACGACAGTCGTTGTAGCCTCATCATATACCCAAAATAGTAAATCATTCAAAGAACCATCAGGTACCCGCTGAGTGATAGGGATCTTTTTCGCTTTATTTGTAGGCGACCACATAACATTCACCATAGTCTTGTTGGTGTGGGCATCAATAACACCCTTGACCTTTTTAACGAACAATGATGCAGTTTTCAAGCCTTCAAAGTTCTGCTTCGCTTTGTATTCTAGGAACCTTTTAAACGGCCATGCGTTGGGTTCATTTGTTGGATTGTGGAACGGTGCGTGGACCAGCTCTACAATATCAACTTTTGTCCACGATACAAATTCAATCTTCTTCGCATAATACTTTATGTTTCTGCTCTTTCGCTTTACAATCCACATCTTCTTATTAGCTTCATAACCCTACATACGAATTCCAGAACGATCACCATATCTGTCAGCAAATTTTCGCTTTCCAATTTCTTTGATAAACATCTTTGGGTGATCACCGGGTGCATTCTGATAGAGTTTCTCATCAGAAGCATTTTGTCTTTCTTTAGCTTATCAACTTTTCTCTGCTTCTCCCTTCTTTCTTCAGCTATGACAGGGCCAGAAGACAAAAATTGATCAAGATTAGAATCTGGGGCAGGACGAACCACAACTCTTTCAGATGACTATGAAGCTTTTCCATCATCAGAACCAGAAGTCTTGAACGCATCACCAAATTTTCTAATTAATTTTTCTTTGAGATCAAAATAGAAAGTTGTCAGCCCGCCAAGAATGGCTTGAAGATCTAAGATCTAACTTGAAGATCTGAGATCTGATTACTCTTTTGAGAATTTTCCTTTTTCAAGCTCAGAAACTCTAACATCCAAATGGCCAATCAGAAAGTCTTTTTCAATGGACTCCTGTTTCAAAATTACGATCTCTTGTTTGAGCTCAGAAATGGTTTATTGAGAGTCTACATCACCTCTGTGCCCTGATCCAATAGTTATTCCCTTTCCTCTTGACTGAGGAATAGAATCTTGAAATGCAAGTAGCTTGGCTAGCTTGGCAGATGCAGGATCGTGCTCTGGAGGTGGTGGGGCAGAAGAGCTTCCCGAGGCTAAAGTTTCCTCATTAACTAAGAAGTCGAATTCTTCATCAAACATTCGGCTTTGATCATCTTGATCATCTGGGCTGGTTCAACAATTGGGCTTTGATGATCTTGATTAGCCTCGGCTAGTTCAACATTTGAAGTTGGCTGATGTACTGGTTTAGTAATAAGCACTCTCGGCCTTGGATCTGTACGTCTTAACTTTCTTGGCATCAAGGAAGCATTTGAATCGTCTTTATCACTCCTAGATGTAGACTCAATAGAAACATGAACTGCTTGGGGAGGATTCCTTGCAGTTGACTGTAACTGTTCGATAAGGGCTTCCATCTGTTCGGGTGTTGGATCGTTTGGTTGCTTGAAAATGTTGATTTCTTTCTCTCTCTCAGCTGGAGAAATCACAACCTCATTGACCGACTCCTTTGATGGTACAAACATACGAAAATCCACATCATCATCATCATCATCATCATAACATCATCTTCTGTCTCCGCGAATTTTCCAAATTTCACCAGTGCTTCTGTTCCCTTGAAAACAACCTTTGACGCTTTCTGTACTAGTTTCATGAGTCCAAAGGTGTTTGGACCCAGGGATTTGACATCAAGAGTATCGGGGGTCCTTTCCAGCTCGGGATGCAAGGCATCAAAGATCATTTGTAAAAACTGAGAATACGTTAAGAAAAGATCCTTCTTTTTCCAAGAAAGGTTGCTCTTCATTTTGTAAAAAAAATTGAAAAATTATACTCCCAGTCCATTGTTAGTGCCACAAAGGTTGATGTTGTTGTTTGGCTTATCTCGTCCGACCTGCCCTTTCTTCCAGAGATGCAGCTAACAACAGTATGGGCCAAAAATCTCCAGTAAGCGGGAAGTAGCTTCTTAACTGTTGGAGGGAAAATTCCTTCGTAATTCATTTTATTTAAAAATTATGTGATCTTGGAAGCAGGGAGTTCTGTTGGGAAAGCAGCCAGATCTCCGAACTGAAGCACTTCCCGAATGACTTGCTCTACTATAATATTCTGCTTGCCTTTCACATAGGATTCAATAACACCAGCACCATCCGCTCCTGCACAGTTGAATGATGCATTCCTCCATAAATCGTTATTTAGGTCCTTGTGTATGACTGGATTGACACATAGAGCGTGGGAAAAACTGCAATTGTTCAAACCCACGATCATGGATTTGAATTCATTATGCGCGACAGGTGGATCCAAGAAATATCCTGCAATATTGTGAGAATCAACAAACTTCAACTGATCCACCATTTATCTGCACCAAACGAGCCAAGTAAGAACAATAAAAAATTTAAAGCTAAAATTTTATTTTCTCAAAAATTCAAATTTTGGTCAAAATGTTGATTTCAGTCAAAAGATATTGATTTCGATCAAACTTGAGTGATCTCGGTCAAAACCAAGTGATTTCGGTTGGTCAAACTTGAGATTTCGGTCAAAGGGGGATGTTTCCGATCAAAACAAGCTGTTTTCGGTTGTATTTGATCAATTTCGGTCGGATTCGGGTCAAACCGAAAACCCGACGATTCAAATTTTGAAACCCTTGATAACTTCGCTGGAAAACACCATCAAACTCGCCGGAAACTTTTGAACACCTGCAAAAACTCCCAAGAAAAGGCATAAAAACTGAAGCATGTTACTCGTAAGCTGTATACCAAGTTAAAATCAAAAGAAATTTGATGATTTGAGCCGAAGATGAACAGATGAACAATGGGTAAAAGGAGAGTTTTCGCTTAGGTTTTTGAGAGAAAAAAAAAAGATGATTTCGGTGATGATGAATGAAGTTGAAGAACAAAAACCCTATTAAACCCCCAAAATGGGTTCTCGACCCTTTGGGCCACCAAATTCGGTGGGTCCCAATCCATTTAACAAATCATTTTCTTTAATTCGTTTCTTAGATTTAAAGAAATGGAAATAAAATAAAACTAAAACAAAAAAATGAATGAATGCAAATTAAAAACAAAATAAAAATAAAAATTTTAGAAACAAAAATAATTGGTGATTGACCAGAATTTTCATATTAGTGATTGACCAGAGTTATCCATGCAAGTGTGTGCTAATAAAATTAAACATTATCACGATCAACATGACTTGTTAATTAGGAAAATTGAGGACCTTAAATATGAATGATATACTCTCAGAAATGCCCAAAAACCCTTAAAAGAAAAATTAGAGGCCCAAACCAAAGATCTAAAAAGAATTAAGGAAGAATACAACACTAAATGTGAACATTATGATTATGCTCAAGAAAAGATTTACAATCTAACTGTTGAGCTTGACACATTGAGAATTAAGTTTGAAAATGTCGATTTTAATTTTAAAAAATTTGATGTGTCAAGTAAGAAAGTTGATACAATGATTCAAAAGCAACTAAGATGGCAAGACAAAAAGAATGTAGGTCTAGAGTATAATAGTGTTTCTCCTCCATTCAATGATAACTACACTTTTACTCCTATGACTGAGGAAGAAAAGGCAAAGGAAGCACACCTACAGTATGGCAAACGTACTGTAGTTGAGACAGTAAATAATGATAGTGTGAATGATACTAATGTTTCTACCTCATGTGCAGATAAGGTCACAGTGCAAGATGAGCATGAGCAGACCAAAAATAATTCTAGTTCTGCTGAAAATGATTTAAAAACTTGTGATAATGATACTCCCACTGTTGAAAAATTCAAGCCACAAAAATCTGTTAAACAACCTAATAAATGTTCATGTGTTTGTGCTTATCATATAAATTAACAAATCAACTATTTAACAATTGATCTCATATTAATTTATTGTTCACATAATAAATTAACAAATCAACTATCTATTTCTAATTAATATATTAATAATATAATATATTAACAAATCATTTTCTCATAATTTTCAATTAGTTTATTAATCATATAATAATCTAATAAATTATCATCTCTCTACAAATGCCATTCTAATAAAGTTCTAGTTATGAGGAAACCCTAAAAAAAGATTTTGCTTCTATTTGCAAGTTTATATCAATTTAATTATAAGTTTAGACACCTTTATCCAACAGTAACATCCATCCCATTTCTATCAATGTTCCATCTAGTTGGTAGTCAAGCGACACAAAAACCTTTACCTTTTGAAGCACCTAATTTTTCCATCTAGTAGCATGCAAAGCATCCAACAACAATAAATAACCTATATAGTGTTGCACCCCTATATTGTAATTCCCAACGAGCACTAACCACACAATCTCGAAAAGGAACAACCCCACACCATACCTCTTTCCAAAACATTGTTTCTTGATCGTTCCTCAGTTTTTTTTCACAAAGTGTTGGGAATAATATCTTTATCATGCATTTTTAGTAGCCTTAGCAATCCTCGACCACACCTACTAAACTAAAGTGGAGAAATAGCACCATCCAACCCTACTCCTAAGAGCATTTTTCTCATTCACCAAACTCCGTCTCCATCTTTGAAAAAGAGCACACATGAAACCTTCCAAGCTTCTATTCTCAATATAATCTTTATCGTTGGAAATAATAACCAAGTCATATTTCACCCGACGCATTTTTCTCTCATGCTATTCATCGTACTAGAAATTTTTTGAGCTGAATGATTCCAAAATTCATCTTTTTGGTGATAAGAATCAAGGAAATAAACATGTAATAGTGACCAAGGGATCTAAGCACCAAACTCAATAACATCGAGAGAACCATTATGGAAAGCATTTTAGGTGTTGTTTGTTTTTTCTGAGGCAAAATGCCAGTCTGCACACCATATTTGTAGACCTCTGTAGTAGAAGAGGTGGACTAAATGTCTACAGTCTGAAAGAAGAAGACCGTTTGCTTTGTAATGTCTGTAGATTGCTAAAATCTACTAAAATCTAAATAAACTCATTTTTCTTAAACTTAAAAGAGATTTTCAATACTTTTATGACTTTATTATAGATAATTAAAAAATCTAGATCAAATTTTATGTATTGTTGTATAAAAATTGAAAATAAAATTGTATGAATTAACGATAAAAAACCCAATAAGCTTTAGTCACTAAGTTATGTCTAAATATTGTAATTAGGGATCAAATAATTTGACATATAAAATAGAAGTAGATAAACTTCAATTTTAAAATGGAACTTTCAAACGGTTCATTTTATTTTTTTAATTTAATCAATTAAAAACTAATCATAAATATTTTTCCTAATAAATGATTGATACTTTATTAAATAATATTTATAAAACTTGGCACAAAAAATATAAAACAATATTAAGATTTTTTTTTTGATATTTATGCTCCAACACCTAGTAATGTAATTAAATGTCTATTTATAAATTTGTTACAATGGTCATGCGTGTGGTCGAACATTTTTTCTTTAAGTATTATAATTTTTTTTTCAAATTGTTTATCATAGATAAAGTTTGAAAAAATCTAAGTTTGAAAAAAAAAATAATAAACAAAGATGTATATGTTTTTTTAGGCTAGAAGATGTTTAAAGATGTTAGAAAACTCTTGTTTATTTCTGCGTCAAGAAGAGGAAACACATACATTTTTAGGTCTCTAGTCTTCAAAAAAAAAACAAAAAGTTTGCGAAGATTAATGTCTACTCATGGTGTGTGCGGCGCAGACAAAAGAGACCAAGAAAATCTATAGACAAAAAACAAACAACATCTTACTTTCCATTTAGACGGTTTAACACAAAATCTTTGAATAATTAGTTTCCAACCCCATACACAACGCTGCCACATCGTCATGTTCTCTCCATAACATCTAAAGGAGATGTTTTCCATTTTATTGAAACAACGTTGAGGAAGAAGAAAAGAAGAAAACGGAAGAAGGAATAAAGAAAAACGGGCTTTAACGGTGTTACACCGGCAACGGGAAGCAGCGAGAAGCCAATGAGGTGCAAGGTTGGTGGCGTTGAAGTGCCTCCACATAGGAAAAAACGCCCCTTAACTGGCCCATGCCTTGCAACCTAAAAAGTAGACAAAAGAGAGAGGTAAATATCGAGGCCGTTGTTACGACATAGGCGTGGGCAAAAAAATCGGTTCAGGAACCGAACCGGTAGCCGAACCAAAACTGGTTTAGCCCTAAACTGGTTCACGTAAGAACCGAATCGATAGTGAACGGAACCACCGGATTGGACCAATTCGCACTTTGTACCCTTGAGACCAGTTTGGAACCGGTTTTCGAAGGTTACCTTTAGTGAACCGGTTTTCGAATGTTACTGTTTTTTTTGTCTTTTCCTACCGGCTATATAGCTGTTTGAGGCTGTTGAAAACCCGATTTTGGCTCCTTTTTTACCATGTTAACCATTCCTTATAGTATATATATGTATTAGATGTTTAGCTCTCAACTTTACCTTAACCCAACCTCAAAAAACCTCTCTTAGTTCAAAAAACACTCTTAATTCAAACAATGGATTCAACTTCCGTTGGTGTTGGAGATTCATCAAACAATCTTACCGCTATTAGCATCACATAAACAAATAGAAATCCGACTATTTGGTGCAACTATGATTTGTGTGTAATGTCGAACAATATAAATGTTGGGGGAGTTGAGACTTTAATTGAAAATATTTGTTACGATTTGGTTTATTGGATGATGACATGGATTATGCATCAAAGGAAGTTTCAAAATTTAACAAAGTGTTTCAAAATTTGTTTGAAGTTTATTTAACAAAATCTGGTTCAACAAACATTAATGACATGATGCAAAATACGGGGGCATCCGGATCTACTTCTCATCAAAATAACAAAACAATTAGACTTTATAATACTTTGAGGAATGGAAATTCCAAACGAGCTCGGTCTAACACCCCTAGTAGCGAGCTTGGAAGGTACATTGGTTCCGATTTCTTGTCTCAAATGAGTATTCAAGAGTTTAAAATTTATGATATTTTGGCTTGGTGGAAAGGAAAAGAAACCTAATTTCCGATTCTAGCGATTATGGCCTGTGATCTACTAAGCTCCCAAGCTTCTACGGTAGCTTCGGAATCGGCTTTTTCTGTTAGTGGCATGGTAATATCACCAAGAAGAACAAAACTAACCCCTTCGTTGGTGGAAGTGTGCATTTGCTTAAAATGCTACCTTGATGGCGTGGAACAGATACAAGACATTGAAGTACTAGAAGACACATCATTGCATGCCGAAGCACGAGTACATGAGGAAGAAGTAGCGATGGGAATGTCGGTGCCACTCACCCTAGAAGAGATCGAGTATGAGAGAGGATTACGCAACGACATGGCGAATGACGAATAAATACAATGACTACGAACTTGGAATGAAGACTATGACAACAACAATGTTTTAGATTTGAATATGTATTAGTTTGACAATTTGGAAGTTTTGTGTTTTTATGTTTGAAGTTGTATTATATATTTCCAATATAAAAAAACAAAAAAATAAAAAACAAATGTTGAAAATTGCTCCAAAAAATATGTTGATTCAAGTTGAACAATTTTGTACATACATTATGTTTTTGTATATATACACAAACATCAAATTTAAAACCAAAAAAAAAAAGGTTAATATATCAAAAGATATGTATATTATTAAACAAGAAACAAAAGAAAAAAAAAAAAAAAAAAAATCTTTTGCCATATATATGGACGTGTATATGTAATATGTGTGTATTACCATAAGGCTTATGCCTTCCCAATTCATTCCACCCAAAAAAACCTAATGTGAAGCCCATTTTTTTTTTATATAGTTAAATACAATTTAAAGCAATATAATCTAAACAAAAAAAAAACTCATTCATATTTTACACTTATTAGCCCAAAAACAAAAAAAAAAAATTTAAAAACCTTATATGCATCGAAACAATTTTTGAACCGTTTACATATGTTTGGATTTTTTTGGGGCTGAACCAGTTTGGAACCGAACCAGTTTCCGGGTGAACCGGTTTTGACTAAGTTGACCAAAACCGAACCGGTTTGTGCATGTCTACAGCAGAATAGCCTCAAATTCGTGGGCCATCAGAGACAGCGTGTCATTCCTAGCGTGCATGTTTGGCCACATCCTTCAAACAACAGAGTGACGACACATGGTTTAAGTGCGAAAGAGAGTTACATTCCTAGGAATTTCGATGACCACATTGTATTTAAAAAGCAAAAAATAAGATGGATGGAAGATAAACATTTTTATCAATTTGTGGATGTTTTGTGTTTTACTTTTGTAATGGTGACGTATGATCCTTGGGTATATTGTCGACGTGGTTTATATAAAGTGTTTGTTTATGAATCATGTAAACTTTTATATTTCCAAAAAGTGTTGTGGCCATGCGTATAGAATTTTGGTTTTGTGGCTTGGATTAAATAACCCGAATTGCTAAAGAAGCCACTTATAGAAAAATATTAACAAAATGAACTTTTTTTTGTTTAGAATATATATATATATATATATATATATATATATATATATATATATATATATATTTGACATTTTTTATATGTATTTTACCGAAATTACCTATGAGTATGGAATGAAGCAGTCTAGACTAACTAGAAATATATAATATGTGTATTTTTTTCTATTTTATAGAAAATACTTTATACTTATGTCTAAAATGATAATTTTAAAATGTCTAATGCAATATTCTATTTACAGTCATATTTAACATTTGAAGGCATTATATTATTGTATCTATTTTTTATTTCTTATAAAAAAAAAAATACAAAATGGTCAATGGTCTAACGGTAAGAAGTGACTCTCTCATATGAGAGATCATGAGTTCAAGTCTTGGTGGAGACATAGGTGGTTGTTTGAGAGTATGTTAGTTAGTTTCCATTTCAGAAAAAAAAAAAATCTAATTAAAAAATAAACATTTTTTTGGAAATTGTCCATTGTATTTTGAACTTGTATTGTAAGTCCGGACGGTGTGGGTGAGGGAAAGGGTGCGGGAAGATTTCCCTCTCACCTGAACACCACTCCATGACTGAGGGAAAGGTGGTGAGGGAGCTCATTGCCGCACTCTCTCTCCTATTTCTATTGGCTAACTTTTTTTTAATACTTATTAAATTATATATCTACTAAAAATTATAAATAATATATCAAAACTCATGGTTTTTAATTCCCTACAAAATGAGTATAATAATTGTAGAAAATATATACTTAAAAAAAATAGTGAAAGAAGATTGCTACCCATTCCTTGGGTTTAGGTGAAGGAAAGCAAAATGAAAGAAAATGTATTGTGGCCTACAAAAAGAAGATGGGAGTTTACCACCCACACCCTTGGTCTAAGTTGTGTTATAATCTAAAATATATTATCTTTTATTAAAAAATACATTTAATGTACCATAAATTAACCCGAAATGTAATAACCAAAGAAATCATCTTAAAATAAAAATGATCATTTCAATTAAATTATCCATTCCTTATGGTCATCTTTGTCGATCTCTTTATAAACGGGCACTTCTCATAAACAAATGAGTTACAAGTGATAAAATCCATTGTTTAATTAAATAAAAAGAAACCCACGACAAAATAAGAAACTTACAAATAGGTTGGTTCATATTAAATTACATTTTTTAGAACTGAAATATGTATTTAAAAAATATTTAAAAACGAAAAAAGAAATCCAGGATAAATTTTATAATCTTCACAATTCGATTACCATTTAATCTATGTTCTTATCCGAATCAAAAGCATCCCCTTTGAATCTTTGATTTGGAAAAAAAAAAAGCATTTTAGAGAGTAAAGTATGTATACCTTACCTTCAGTTTGATCATCCCCTACTTCTATGGCAAGTTCAAATAAATTGCGAATAATACTTAGTAATATTTTTGTTTTAGTTAGTTAAAGTTAATATTTTGATATTTTGATCAGTAAATTATATAAAAAATGTCAATTTTTTTTAACTTGTTAACTAGACTGTATGTTGTTAAGTATTAGGCGTTCAAAACTCTATGATTTAATCAAAAGATTCGAACATGTAGTCCCTTACATGAAACAAGTAATATTTAACATAATATTTAGGGGGTGTTTGTGACGGATTTTTAAATAGCTTATTAAATTTTTAAGTATAAGTCCATATATTATATGGGTTTATTTAAAAAAAATTAAATATAAAATTTTAACAATTTGAAAAGTTTGAATTTATAAGAAAAATAAGAAATCTTTTGAATTATTAAAATTAATAAAGCTTGAGTGTATTGAATACATTACTTATATAAACTATTTCTAATAAATATTTTACATATATATTACCTAAAATATTAAATGTGGAATTTTAATTTAATAAAATGAAAAATACAATAAAATAAACAAGTAAAAAATAGAAAATTTAAAAATTTTAGAAAATGTTATGTATCAAAATGAAGGAGAAGAGGACACGTGGCAAAAAAACTTTCATTTATTAGAATAGATTGAATTGATTTTTTAAAAATTCATTAAATTAAAAAATGTTTGATAAACAGTAACTTTTAGTGAAAAAAATGATTTTTTTAAAAAAAAACCAGAAATTTATGGTTTTTCCAAAAAGATAATAAAGAGTTTGAAAAGCAATCACACATTGTTAATCAATTCATTGTAAAAAAATAGTCTTGTAAAATATTCCTTTACATGCTTAGTTATTGACAAAGAATATTCTTCACGAAAGTTGATTTTGGTAACCATATGCAAAGAATTGATTAATCATTTGTCAAAAGAAGATAATTAATAAAAGGTGAATATTCACATATTAAAGTATTAAACGGGATAAATATAAGTATGTGAATCCTATAGCACTGTCTAATTTCTAATATCGTTTGTAGTCTAAAAAGTCACAGTCTACATGTTTATGATGCCAAACGACCATACACTTAAATTGGCAATTGTTCGAATGATTGTGACTTGAATATAATAAAGTTTAAATATAAAAAACCACCTGTTAAACATTGTAATTGAAAAAAAAGAAAAAAACTAGAAATATATTAAAAAATGTTGATTATGATCAACTGGGTCATCGATGTATCTTCATCAGGTCGATTTTAAAGATGTGTCGGATGTATGATGATACAATTCCTATGTCAAGAAAGGGACCAAAATTTTGATTCATCACTAATATTTTGCTATTCTAATGCTATTTATCATTAATATGTCGCTAATCCAAAATTTTAGGGATCATTTTTGTACTATTTGCATATGGCTTTCAAAATCAACAGACTGACTTTGTGTAATGTCTGAAAACTCAAAACCAAAAATTTTCGTTTTTATATTAAATAAACCATCAATCAAACATGTTTGTCAAAACCATAAAGTATTAAGGATATGTCAAATAACATCCCAAAAGTATACCCGAGTCAATTAGTGGGAAAATCATGGTGTGTGCAGTACGATCATCCTGAGCTCTTCCCTTTTGATTCTGAAGTATCTGAAACAGAAACTGAAAACCGTAAGCATATATCTTGGTGAATTCCCAAAATAGTACATACCATATATATATATATATATATATATATATATATATATATATATATATATATATATATATATATATATATATATATATATCCCGCTCAAGGCTGTGTCGGGTCTATTTCACCCCGAGTCTATTTTAACTCATGTCAACATAAGGCTGTACCGGGTCTATTTCACCCCCGGTTTTATTCCACCCCACATACGTATAGCAATAAGGCACACATACATACCACACATATAGCAGGAGTCACAAAGATTACAAGCACATACAATCCCTAATGTCCTAGAGTATAGTAACCAAACTCACATCAGTCTGTTGTCAGTCAAATAGTTGTTCGACTACTGAATCGGAGAATCCCCACACTAACCAATCGAATAAATCCCTAATTAATAATTGGGTCATAAATCATAATCGGGACTTTAAACAACTAATCCCGATCCCCAGGCTAAAAGACCATTTTACCCTTCCCTCAATTGGCCAAAAAGTCAAGGCCCAAACTCAATAGCACAAAAGCCCAAATAATAGCCCAATTTATAAAGGACACTCAAAGCCAAATATAGGCCCAAATCCAAGAAGGCCCAAGCCCTGACAATAGTTCATAATTAGAAAGTCGTGTGCCCGAACAAGGATCCAAAACCCGAAAGTCCAAAGGCGGCCCAACATCAAACCCCATGACCAGGTCGCATATGCTACGCGTTCCCCTAGTAAGCCCGCCGTACGCCCCTTCAGCCACTTCATCCATTAAGTCCTTTTTTCTTAACACCGAATGTCCAAATTTCAAATCCATGCCTTGGGGAACGTCTTAATTAATAGAGTATAGTAACCAAACTCACATCAGTCTGTTGTCAGTCAAATAGTTGTTCGACTACTGAATCGGAGAATCCCCACACTAACCAATCGAATAAATCCCTAATTAATAATTGGGTCATAAATCATAATCGGGACTTTAAACAACTAATCCCGATCCCCAGGCTAAAAGACCATTTTACCCTTCCCTCAATTGGCCAAAAAGTCAAGGCCCAAACTCAATAGCACAAAAGCCCAAATAATAGCCCAATTTATAAAGGACACTCAAAGCCAAATATAGGCCCAAATCCAAGAAGGCCCAAGCCCTGACAATAGTTCATAATTAGAAAGTCGTGTGCCCGAACAAGGATCCAAAACCCGAAAGTCCAAAGGCGGCCCAACATCAAACCCCATGACCAGGTCGCATATGCTACGCGTTCCCCTAGTAAGCCCGCCGTACGCCCCTTCAGCCACTTCATCCATTAAGTCCTTTTTTCTTAACACCGAATGTCCAAATTTCAAATCCATGCCTTGGGGAACGTCTTAATTAATAAAGTCACTAACTTGGTGCCTTTGCATGGCTTAAATGGACCCAAACATTAACATCCTACTTTCACTAAATGGAAATATACTCATACTTGGTGATCCTCAACCATCAAGATGCTAACTTTATGGACTAGGGATCTCAAAAACATCAAAAGGAGCAACTCCTAACTGCTGAAGTGGAAGAATCCCACTAGATCTCATTCATAGGACCAAAATGTGTCCAAAACTCCACAAAAACTAGATTTAAGCATAGAAAGAGCAAGATCCAAGCTTTTTACCTTTATGGAGATGAAAATGATGAGTGAAATCTAGATCTACAAGCTCCTTCTTGATTAATGCTCCTTCTCCAATCTTCTTCTTCTTCAAGGTTCACGAAACAGTCAAACACGCACTAAAACACACATAAAAGGGTCAAATCTCTCTAGATGAGCTAGGGTTTCGAAATGAGGCTCAAAATGGAAATGGAGGCTAGGAAATGAGAGAACCTTGGGACATAAGGTTGCTTAAATAGGGTCCAAACCCTAAAATTAGTGTTTTCCCTTGATTACGTACGCCCAACATACAGGAAGTACGCCCAACGTACGCACTCTCCTCCCAAAAATTACAATAATGCACCTAAGGACCAAAATTGCAAACTAATGACACAACAAGGGTCCAAGATGAAAAATACCTTGAATCGGGTGTTACAATTCTCCCCCACTTGAATTAGAATTTGTCCTCGAAGTCCGCTGCCGCAAGTAACTCTGGATAATGCTCCTTCATCTCGTCATCAGGCTCCCACGTCCACCCTGAACTCTTTCAGTGCTGCCACTACACCTTCATAAGATCTAACACCTTGTTTTGCAGAGTCTTCGTCCTCCTGTCAGGGATCGCCATTAGTATCTCTATACAATTCAGGTGGTCGTACACCAGAATGTCTCCAATGGAAACCACTGCGGAATCATCAATGAAACATTTCTGTAGCTGAGAGAATGGAAAAGTTGTATGGATCTGACTGAGCTCCGATGGAATATCCAAATGATACTCAACCCAGCCCACCCAGGCTAATAGCTTGAAAGGACCAATATACTTGGGGCCTATCTTGCCTCGCTTCCTGAATCTGATGACACCTTTCCAAGGTGACACCTTCAGGAGCACCATGTCCCCAACCTGGAACTCCAAGTCTGACCATTGTTTATTTGTGTAACTCTTCTGTCGGCTTTGTGTTGTCTGTAGTCTGTCACGAACCTGCTGAATCGATTCTATCATCTTGAGTGCTACCTCTATAATCCCCATGACCCGTTGACCGACCTCACCCCAACATATCGGGGTCCTACACTTCCTCTCGTAGAGCATCTCAAAAGAAGGTCGATCAATGCTGGCATGATAACTGTTGTTATACGAAAATTCCGCCAAAAGAAGAAACGTATCCCAACTACCGCCAAAATACAATACGCATGCTCGCAGCATGTCTTCCAATGTCTGTATAGTCTGCTTACTCTGACCATCTGTATGCGGATGGAAAGTCGTGTTGAAGTGCAAACGAGTACCTAACTCCTCATGGAATCTCTTCTAGAACCCGGAAGCAAACCAAACATCCCTATCAGAGACCACAAAACCGGTACCCCATGCCATGCTACCACTTCCCGAATGTAGATATCAGCCAGTTTCTTCTTGACATTCTATCCTGGATTGGAATGAAATGCACACTCTTGGTCAATCGATCCACGATGACCCATATTGAATCCTCTTCGCATGCCATCCTAGGAAATTTGGTGATAAAATCCATCGTAATCTCTTCCTATTTCCAAATGGGGACTTCCAACGACTTCATTTTGTCATGGGGTCGCTGATGCTTAGCCTTGACTTTCCTGTAAGTCAAGCACCTCTCCACATACCATTCTACGTCTCTCTTCATACATGGCCACCAATAATCAGACTAAAGATCTCTATACATATTTCTCACTTCGGTATGAATAGAACATCTCTACTTGTGCGCGTCCTCCATCAAAACTTGATGCGCACCACCCCGATATGGAACCTACACCCTTCGTTGAAGGGTTAATAATCCTCGGATATCATAATCGAAGGAAGCCACCTGACCCGCTATGCACTCGCTCTTCCGGTGCTCTTCCTTCATAGCCTCAACATGAACCTCTCAAATCTACTCTAAGAGTGGGGTAATTACGGTCATCCTCAAACACACATCCCTGGTCGGGGCAACAACTGCCTTGCGGCTGAGAGCATTGGCCACCACGTTGGCCTTCTTGGGTGATAAAAGATCTCACAATCACAATCCTTCACCACATCCAACCATCTACGCTGCCTCATATTTAAATTTGGATGATCCATCAGATACCTAAGACGCGTATGAACCTTGTAGACAGTACAACCGACCCCATAGAGGTAATGTCGCCAAATCTTATGGGAGAACACCACAACCCCATAGAGGTAATTCGCCTCTTGAGGCTTTAACAGCCTTGAAGCGTAAGCAATCACATGACCCCGTTGCATCAACACTGCACCCAAACCCATGATTGATCAGTACACCACAAAATCCTCAACACCCTCTGGCAGGATTAGAATCGATGCCTCACACAATCTTCCTCTTAGAGTCTCAAAAGCTGCTTGTTTCTTAGGCCCCCAACAAAACGTGACGATCTTCTTCGTCAACTAGGTCAAAAGAATCGTTATCTTTGAGAAATCCTAAATGAATCTCTGATATTAACTTGCCAATCCAAGGAAACTCCGAATCTCAGATGGAGACCTCGTAGCTTCCCACCTCATCATTGCTTTGACCTTGGCCGGGTCGACCAGAATATGATTATGGTTGACAAGGTGCCCCAAAAAATGCACCTCGTGCAACCAGAACTCACACTTGGAGAACTTCACATATAATTTCTCCCTCTTCAGAGTCTCCAATACCTCCCTCAGACGCTCTTCTGCGTATCCTCCTCTTTAACCCTCTTCTGATGATAACCCAAACATATATCAATCTTGGAAAACAAAGATACACCCTGGAGCTGATCAAATTCACCGTTAGCTTATTCAGCTCTCGATAGTCGATACACATTCGATGCGACCCATCTTTCTTCTTCAAAAACAATATTGGTGCTCCCCATGGTGAACTACTAGACCGAATGAATCCGTTTTCTAATAGCTCCTGCAGTTGTGTAGATAACTCTTGTATCTCTGTGGATGCTAACCGATAAGGTGATTTGGCTATCAAAGTCACACCTTGAACCAAATCAATCTGAAACTATACCCGCCTCTCCGTAGGCACTCTAGGAAAATCCTCCAGGAACACATCCGGGTATTCCCAAACAATCGGTACATCACCTATCATTGCCTTACCCTTATCTTGGGTATCCATCACATAAGCCATAAATCCGAAACAACCCTGCTGAAGATAGCGTCTGGCTCTGGCTGCTGAACAAAGAGACGACCCACGCTGAACACCCACTCCCTGAATCACTAACTCTCCCCCACTTTAGGTCTGGATACGCACCAAATGATGCTCGCAATCAATCATTTCCCATTGGGGCTCGACCAATACATCCCTACAATAACCTTACTCTCACGCAAAGGAATGGGAACCAAATCAATTGGGTAATGCTCACTAAACAACTCGAGTACACAACCCCGATGAACCCTTGATACTCGCACAAGTCGATTATCAGCAATTTCAACCTCTAATGGATACTTCAGCTCCACTAGAGCATCAGCAAATCTCTTGTTGAGCGCAAGAGCTACAGAGGATAGGGTGACCCCCAAATCAAATATAACCAAAGCAAAGATATCATTCATAAGGAATGACACTAAAAGCAAAACACATATATAAGCAATGAAAATCAATATAAATAAATAGGTAAGGAGAAGAAACATACCCGTCACCACATCAAGTGCTACGCGAGCCTCCTCAGCTGTCAGCTGGAATGCCCTGCTCCTTACAACATACATCTCTGCCTTGCCCTGACGACCATCTGTAATCTTTAAGGTCCCTAGATTGGGTGCTACAGCTAGTCCTGCCGCTGCTAAACGCGGACAATCAGCCTTTTGTGTCCCCTCTAATTACAATGAAAGCAAATCAGACTCGATCCCTAGCTGGTGGTTGTGTAATCCCGGCTAAAGTGCCCAGTCTTGCCACACTTATAATAGTCTGATCCACCCCCCTGCAAGCTCCCTCGTGCGTCTTGCCGGACTTGCCAAAGTGGCCCCGACCCTGTTGGCCTATCGATCTCGAATCAAAAACCTTGGGCTTCTTGCCTGAACCCTCAGAACCCTGAACCTAATATTACATCCTCTTCTTCTCCATTTCCAAATCAATATCCCTCTCTGGCTCGTGCCACCATATCATCTAGTGTCTTACAATTGGATCTGCTCACAAACCGCCTAATATTGCTCCTCAACATATCATGGTATCTTGCCTTCTTCATCTGCTTGTCTGCCATGTACTGCGGATCCAATAATTCCCTCTCATAGAACATAGCGGTGATCTCCGACACCGTCTCAGTATTCTGGTGAAGGTCCTAAAACTCACTCGCCAACTGTTGGACCTCAATCACAAGTGTAAATTCAGCTCAAAACCTCCTCACGAAATCCTCCCAAGTCATCGACTGAATCGCCTCACCTCCCAAGGCATGTCCAACCTCTTCCCACTAATCTCGAGCTCTATCTTTCAGAAGATAGGATGCAAGTATGACCTTTTTCCCCCTTGGGGCAATAACTAGTACGAAATGTGTTCATGACATCCACTAACCAATGCTTGCTTGCAATCGGGTCCTTCTTCCCGAAGCACTTTGGTGCCCCACTTTCCCGAAACTCTCGAAAAGTCAAATAGTGGGCTCCCATCATCGCCACAATCTCAGAACGAAAAGCGCCAGAACCTGAACCATCATCGGTACTATAACCACTATCAGAACCTCCTCAAGTGACGACGATACTGAAAATAAACCATATAAACCATCATAATATATTCGAAGAATCCCACATTCAACAATCTTCTTGGTATCATCGTGACTTTCCTTGACTCGAGTACTGATCCTATGCTTCTAATAGTATGGGCCCATACTACCTTCCACATTTATCCTTACTTTCCTCATGAATCGCTCCAAATTCCCCAAGTTACTTCCCTATCAATCCAAACGACCTCTAGCAAAGTAAAGCTCTCGACACTGAATCATATCCTAGGTTTTCCTAGGGCTACCACCACACCACTCCCCGCCATCAGCTGCATAAATAACTCCCTATAACACCCTCTAACTAGCTTACGAACACAATTACATATCACCGACACTAGATAATTATTCGAATGAAGGGTCTCACCATACAATGATTGGAGTCAAACAAGAGTTGCACAATAGGGTTAAACCTAGCCTTATAAAATTATCTAATCTCAATAATATGTAACATAGCATCTTCACTTACTTGTTAGTTGATATTAATGGTAACTCCTAAAAGTACAAAGCAAGCATCATTTAAGCATTGAGTAATCGGAATCAAAGCATAACCTAAACATGCTATCCTATCACAGACTGATTAGTACTAGCATATAAGTCTACAAGATCATACAGTAGCCATATAAAGGCATCTCTCCTAGAATTCTATCATGCAATCCTGAGTAGATCCTTAGCCCTAATCTAGCATATGATTCACAGATTCTCATTTCAAATCATATCACTAAACATGTATGGGTATTTTAGGAAAACTTACTTGAGCTCGGCTGATTGCATGCACGACACCCTTTTCTTTTATTAAAAATTTCTTTTATAAAACATTTCTTTTAATGAAAATCTACCAAATCCTCAGTTTGAGTTCAGACACACCTGAGAGAATTCCCGAATCCTTCAAACCAAATCTCTAATACCAACTTGTAACGTCCCAAAACTCAGAACCAAAATTTTTTGTTTTTCTATTGAATAAACCATCAACTAAAATGTTTGTCAAAACAATAAAGTATTTAGGGTATGTCAAATAACATCCCAAAAGTACATCAGAGTCAATAAGTAGGAAAAATATGGTGTGTGCAGTACAATCATCCCAAGCTCTTCCCTTTTGATCCGCAAGTACCTAAAACATAAACTGAAAATCGTAAGCACAAAGCTTAGTGAGTTCCCGAAAATACCACGTACCATACATATATGCCAGCTCAAGGTTGTGTCGGGTCTATTTCACCCCCGTGTTTATTTTAAATCATATTCCAACATAAGGCTATATCGGGTCTATTTCACCCCGGGTCTATTTAACCCCCAAGTCTATTTTAATTTATATGTCAGCATGAGGCTGTATCGAGTCTATTTCACCCTCGGGTCTATTCCACCCCACATAAATATAGCAATCAGGTACACATACATACATGACATACTATAGGAGTCACAAAGACTACATGCACATACAACCCCTAGTTTCCTAGAGTATAGTGTGGAAACTCACCGCAGTCTGTTGTCAAATAAATAGATGCACTCAGGTTGTTGAACAGGAGAATTCGAACACTAACTAATCAAATAATTACCCTGCCCTCAACTGGCCCAAAAGTCGAGGCCCAAACTCAATGGAACAAAAGTCCAAATAATGGCCCAATTAATAAAGGACACTCAAAGCCCAAAATGGCCCCAAATCCAAGAAGGCCCAAGCCCTAACAGTGGCCCATAAGTAGAAAGACTTGTGGCCCAACAAGGGACCAAAACTCGAAATTCCAAAGGCGGCCCAACATCAAAGTCCATGACCAGGTCCCATACGCTAAGCGTTTCCCTAGTACACCCAACGTACAAGGTCACTACACAAAGTCAGGGATCTAGACGCGTATGCGCAACGTTTGCATTCGTACGCCCGACGTACTCCTCCTTTAACCACTTCATCAATTAAGTCCTGATTGCTTAAGACCAAATCTCCAAATTTCAAATTCAAGCCTTGGGGAACATCTTAATTCATAAAGTCACTAACTTGGTGCCTTTGCATGGTTTAAATGGACCCAAACATTAGACTTAGCATCCTACTTTCATCAAATGGACATATACTTCTAGAGTGAAACATCAAGAGGAGCAACTCCTAGCTTCTGGAGTGAAAGAACCCCACTAGATCTCATTCATGGGACTAAAAAGTGTCCAAAAATCCACAACAACAAGATCTAAGTAAAGAATGAGCAAATTCCAAGCTTTATACCTTTATGGAGCTGAAAATGATGAGTGAAGTCTGGATCTACAAGCTCCTCCTTGATTAATTCTCCTTCTCCAAGCTTCTTCTTCTTTAAGGTTCACCAAAAACCCATTAAAACACACAAAGGGGTCAAATCTCTCTAGATGAGCTTGGGTTTGAAAATGAGGCTCAAAAGGGCAATGGAGGTTAGGAAATGAGAGAACCTTAAGACATAAGGTTTATTAAATAGGGTCCAAACCCTAAAATTAGGGTTTCTCCCGTTATTACGTATGCCCAATGTACATGAGGTACGCCTAGCGTACACACTCTCCTCCCAAAAACTATAATAATGCCCGTAAGAACCAAAATTGCAAACTAATTACACACCAAGGTTCCAAGATGTGAAATACCTTGAATCGGGTGTTACACTTTCACCTCATATTTGTTAGGGAGCATGGTATATACTATCTACAGTCTAATCTATAATCTAAGGAGGAACGGTGGTGCAGGGGGGGGGGGACATAGCTCATAAAACTCAATGTCATCATGGTTAGTACGATGTGGGTTTTTCTCTCTTCTTTTTTCTTTGTACATATTGACTAAAACTTGTATATGATTCATTAGGTGTAGTACATTTATAAATTTACACCAGACCATGAAGCAAAACTCAAACACTCCAATCATCCAAAACACATCGAATTTTAATTCACTTGCCTCAATAATATGAAAGTGCTTTTGCAATTCACCGGCAACAACAGAATGTTGAAAACATCAAAGTTAAATAACTACACATATATGTCAAAAACCGGTTCAAGAATCGGGCCCAAACGATGACCTCGACAATCATCCACTAGAAGTATCCCTTCGGTGACCTATTCGAAAGGATAAAGGAAAACGGGCAGCACTAGGGTCGGGGAAAGACGTTTCCGAAGGGAACATTGTGCAAACACTTTTGGAAAATATCGATAAACATGTTCAATTGTTTAAAAAAAAATCCATATTAAAAGTGAATCGAGATGAGAACAAAAAATGCTTTCTGATATGAAAATTTTGAAAATGAAACCTCGCAGAATCTTTCGTCCGAAGGCTTCCAAACTTTTTTAACATTCAAACGGAAAATCCCCGACAATATAACAATATGTAATTTGTTTTATTAAGATCGTTTTTATTTAAGTTTTATATAGTTTTTAATTTCTTCTGCAAATTTAAATTTTATTTTTTTAATGAAATTTTTATCTAATTTTGGGGATGTAATATTTTTTATATAAATTTTATATTTAAATAATAAATAATTAAATGATGTAGGTGATAATGAGTGGTGAGTATTTCTTAGGTTTGGTGTGGGAGCGGAGATGTAGTGTTGAGGTGACAACAATTTTTGGAGTGGAAATATTGTACCATATTTGATGGTATTAGGGTTCAAAACATCGTGCATACGATTTTGACTTATGGGGACGACACAAAGAGTACTGCCATTCCATCGAGTTGCATGTTCAAAAAGACGAAAGATGGCCAAGTTCATCGTCTATCTCAACTCTCTACTAGATATTGAACGACTAGTTATTTTTTTCTATTTTGTTACCTATATAAACCACTCTCAACAATTTCAAAAACCACAACAATCTTCTACGCTCTCTCAAATTTCATTCCAACTCTTTCTTTCTTTTTACCTAAATGGTTTCTGATGATAATTCTAACTTTTATGTGTGCAAAAAATATGTTGATAAAAGCAATCCCTTGGTATATGTGACATCCCCATTTTCATGGCCCGGAAATAACTCTTTCTTTATGTTTATTTAAAAATAGAGCATTCTTTTATTAGTACGGAATTTGTCCCAAAACATTATTAATGTGAAATGAAATCAATATCAACTCTTCTCCGAAGGAATGGTTATCATTAATATTTGAAAGTTTGGGATGCCATAACTTATACAAAAACATAAACAAAACAAGTCTTACAGGCCTTACATCAATATATTTAATGGCCTAAGAACTCCTTAAAGTTCTCGGCAGATTTTAACATCCATATTCTTGAACCTTCGTACCATTACCTGTGAAAAAAAGACACTGAGTGGGTCAGGATTGAGAATCCTAGTGAGTATATAGGGTTTTCAACCCACAATATTATAATTAATTTGTTTTAATTGTATATTTCGCATCAAATAAATAACCCGATTACACATTCCTGTTTTCTCATATATTCATCTCTAGGGACCGGTCCTAAGGATCATCGCAAGCAATGGATATATAGTACTGCTTCAGAGATTTCTCAACAATATATGTCAATAAGGCAACCATTGGGATGAATAGAGTACATCACATGAACATGTAGTTCGGTACCTACACGTTACGAGCCTGCCAGTGTTCTAGTGGAATGTCTAGAATAGTCTGATGGCTCTTTATGCATGTTGTTTGCTTATATGTTTACATGAAATGGCTATATCTGTATGGAATTGGTATTTTGAGGGTAACTCACTAAGCATTCGAGCTTACATTTATCGATTATTGTTTCAGGTAATTTTGATGATCGCGGGAAGGCGAAGGTGTGATCGTACAGCTCCTCATATTTCATGTTTTTATGATTTGATTATGGGATACTCTGGCATTATATTATTTTGGAAACATGTTTTGTAATAATCTTGGTTTTGAAAATGTTTTAAAAAGTTTAAATTTAGCATGATTTTTAAGGATGTTACAAGTTGGTATTAGAGCCTTGGTTTGAGTGAATTGGAGGAAACACTCGCATGTCTCCAGTCTCAAACTGAGGACATTATTATAAAATGATTTTCTTATAATGTTTTCAAAATAATAAAGGAGGATGTAAGTGTCCGATCAGCCAGAGCTCGTAGATAGACCCCAAAATACCTTATGGATTATTTGATTTATGTGATATGTTTGTACAACCTGCTAGTACTAGGCTAGGGATCTTCAGGAATTGCACGATAGAATTGGCTGATTATATGATGCCTGGTAGCCTAGGGTTTTCCTTTATGAAATTGACATCAGTACTGTAGTTACTTAGTGTATGCATTACGGCTGTACATAATTAAGATCTTATAGCCTGAGAATGTTTGGTTTGGCCTTATTTCCTGTTCTTGTTTCATGAAGGGCTTAGGGTAGGATTAGGTATTCGAAAGTCTGTAGGGTCCAGCGTTATGTATGGCTAGCATACACAAGTGATGCAGGGTTGGTGGATGTTTCATGGATGTATGGGTTGTTTGGGATGAGTCCGCCTAACATGAGATATTTAGCCTTCCTCTAGGAGTGTGGACTGAGCACATGCCATGCTTATGTATAGTCCTAGGGCGTTGTGATGATACTTGAGACAAATATGGGTAGGTGTGGAAGGTAGTATGAGCCCATACTACAGAAAGCACAGGACCCATACACGTTGCAAGGAAGTCACAGCCCCTAAGGTTTTGGTTGGGAGTTGGTTCCCGAAATATTATATGGAATATCTGACATTTTCTTGGTGTGTTTTTCAGCATGGTGGTTACTCGAAGATTTGTGACTGGATCCAGGTCAGGATCAGGAGAGGGCAGACAGGAGGCACCCCCAGTGCCTAAGACTATCGGTTAGATGAGGCCAGACGAGATAGACGCCAGGATCTGGGAGATCCTACAGGATGAGGTGGCTGCACAGTTTCGGGCTCATTTATCGAAGATGTTTGGGTCTATCAAGACCGCCATGGTGGAGTGTTTCGATGAGTGCTATGCAACCCTCACTGAGGCGGCTGCCGCAGCAGCCACAACGGCTGTAACGGCAGCAGGGGTAGGAGCCAGTCGGGCTTTCTAGTATCGGGACTTCGATAACACGAAGCCCCATACTTTTGATGGGACTCAGGACCCCATAAAATCTATGAGGTGGCTATCTGACATGGAGGGGTGTTTCTTCACGTGTTCATGTCCTACTGACCAGAAGGTTAGATGTGTCCTAAACCTATTAAGCTCAGGGGAAAAGGACTGGTGGAGGTTGATGACTGGGGTTTGTTCGGATGATCAGAGTGATGCAGTTACTTGAGAGCAGTTCCAGGATATGTTCCTCTCTCACTACATTCCACGGGTCGAGCGGGAACGGCTAGCTCAGGAGTTTCTTAAGTTGAGACAAGACAGTGAGACGGTGACGGAGATCCCCCGCATGTTCACGAAGAGGGTGATGTTTTTCCCGGAGTTTGCCTCTGAGTAGGCTTAGATGACACATTATTTAAGCATGCTCAAGACTGACATCTGTTAGATTGTTGCTACTCAACGATGTGATACCTTGCTAGAGTTATAGGAGGCCGCTAGGCGGCATGAATTGAAGATTGAGATGCAGTTGAGGGAGCAGCGGCGGGCCCTGACATAGTCAGAGTCGGCGCCGAAGCGGTCTAAGACCGCTGATTCTAGAGCAGGGGAAGCATGGCCGTACTTGTGGCAAGTGCGGGAAAGGTCATTCAAGGGTTTGTAGATCGGGTAGTGGATGCTGAAAATGTGGCCAAGAGGGGCATTTCGCGAGAGATTGTCGCTAGACGACCCCGGTTCAGAATATGAGGATCTGCTACCACTGTCATCAGGTTGGTCATGTGAAGACCAATTGTCCGCAGCTCGTTGCCAGACCGGCGTAGGCTCCAGCTGTGGCTACACTGAGGATTACCGATGAGAGGCAGGGTAGAGTAGAGCGCCCGAGGGCTTAGGGACGTGCCTTCCAGCTAACAACCAAGGAGGCCAGATTAGCACTGGATATGGTTGCTGGTATGTTTCTATCCCTTATCTTATTAAATATATCTATTTTATGCTTATTTGTTGTACCTGTGATTAGGTACGTTTTTAGTGAACTCCTTGCCTGCATTGGTTTTATTTTACCATGGGGTGAGTCGGTCGTTTGTATCTCAGGTGTTTAGTGGGGAGTTTAGAGTTCCAGTAGGAGAGCTAGAGTGTCCGTTGCGAGTCTCTATCTCCAAAGAACACAGAGTTTCTGCTTCTTTAGTCTATCGGGGATGTGAGTTAGAGATCTTCAGGGTGTCCTTCCCGATCGACTTGATTCTGATTCCCATGGGGGATGTGTGTGAGATTGTGGGTATGGACTGGCTTATTCGTTTCGATGCCATGATCGACTGCCAGGGTTAGCGAGTGGTGGTTTGAACCCCAAGTGGGGGAGAACTGATTGTCTATGGTGAGGGTACCAGGCTGGAATCAGGGTTTTGTTCATCTGCCAGGGCTCGACAGTATATTCAGCACGGGTGTGTGGGTTATCTAGCATATGTGTTGGATACACGGATCAGACATCAGATTTCAGTATCAGAGGTTCCAACGGTCAGGGAGTTTGCTGACGTATTCCCGAAGGAGTTACCCGGAGTGCCTCCGGAGAAGCAGGTCGAGTTTAGGATCGACCTAGTGCCAGGTGCGGCTCCCATCGCCAAGGTGTCGTACCATCTGGCACCACCAGATATGCAGGAGCTGTCATCACAGCTGCAGGAACTGCTGGGCAAACAGTTCTTCCGTCCGAGCAGTTCCCCCTGGGGAGCACCAATACTCTTCGTCAAGAAGAAGGAGGGTTCACACCGGATATGCATCGACTACCGGGAGTTGGGGAAGCTGACGATGAAGAACTGTTATCCGCTCCCAAGGATAGATGACTTATTTGATCAATTGCAGGGCGCATCTTGGTTCTCCAAGATAGACATGTGGTTCGGTTACCATCAAGTCAGGGTTAGGGAGGAGTACGTGGGGAACACCGTGTTCCAGACTTGTTATGGACATTACGAGTTTGTGGTGATGCCATTTGGGCTGACCAATGCACCAGCATTATTCATGGACCTGATGAATCGGGTCTGCAAACCGATGTTCGATTGCTTAGTTATCGTATTCATAGATGATATCTTGGTATACTCGAGTATTGACTCTTTTGGAGGGAGTCGAGGATTTGGTAGTGTTCTGTGATGCATCCATCATAGGACTGGGAGCGCTTCTAATGCAGAGAGGATAGGTGATAGCCTACACATTGTAACACTAGTTGAAATAGGTCAATAGACAATCGCATGTGATTATGCCAATCGTGTAATATGATTTTGTTAAAGTAGTATTGTGATAAGAGTGTTATGTAGTTCATGATAAATTCTAATACAAATATTAACTTTCTTTATGATACAACTCCAAGTATACATCCATACGATTCCAAAAACATAAAGAATGTCTGAATCTGACTTCGCATAAAAGAAGTTATGATAAACCGAACACTATAAATCTCTATAGTAAGAGGAATTTAATATATACTTAGAATTAGCTATTAAAATCTAAAAGAGAGTTTTAGTACTTGTAAATACCTACACATGCATATAAAGAACGTCAAAAACGGAGTTCGCATGTGAAAGTTATGACCTTCCGAAGATTCAGCTGTCAGAAACCCTAATATGACTGAGCTCACGACGTGAGCACAAGACTCAGGACGTGAGCACAAGACTCACGACGTGAGAATTCATTTATCCATATCTCGAAATCTAGAAGATGTGTGACGAGGCTGCGAGGGGATAAGATCCAAACTCATGACGTGAGCAAGGATATCTCACGACGTGAGGAGTCACATGGCCACCTTCCGAAGCTAAGGACGCAAATGGCAAGTCTACGGGATGAGCATGCAGGACTCACGACGTGAACCTTATAAAACTCACGACGTGATGTTCTAAAATTCTTACTATAAATAGTAGTTCCGACTTCAGCCATTCTTACACATAAACTTCTTCCTTTTCTCTCATTTACTGAGGCTTTCTTGCATCCCGAGCCCCGACGACCTTGTACGCTAACCGTTTCTGCTTAGATTACATAAAATCATGCTACCAAGGTGAGTTTCACGGCCCCAATTTCTAATATTTTCGGGGGAAAACGCACGCTAAATATCGTATATACGTTGCTATTATGTCTATCTGATAGTATATTAGTATCAACATAGATAGTTATAATAACCGGGATTTAGTTGTTCTAAATATAATATTTTGAATATATATAACTATTATCAACCTGTCGGCATGTTATTTTACTAATGTAGATCTTAAGTTATGATTAGGATTCTATATATATGTTGTGTGCGATATAGTTCCAAAGTTATATTCGGAAGTTCTATATGTTAGGTTATAAAGTATGTTGCTATTATTGGTTTTATGTCAAGATAAAACTGGACATGTTATATGTTTTTATTGTTAGTTTTATGTTAAGATAAAACTTAGTATTTTTATTGATAGTTTTATGTCAAGATAAAACTAGGAACATTATATGTTGTTATTATTGGTTTTAGGTCAAAAATAAAACCTGGTTTTACTTCAAGATATAGTTGTTATACTGCCTAAATAGTATGAAGTTAGGAGTAATGTTTAAAAGCATAGTCTAGTAACTTATGGTTTTAGACATGAAAATGCTTTTGTTGTTACAGCTATAGGAAGTCGTCAAAGTCTACATGAGTAATTGTATTCATCAACTAAGATTGGGGATCTTAGCGGAAATCCTCTGAACTATAACCGTTAATACCGTATGAGCGAGGAAGTCGTGTATAAATAGTATACGGGTTGACCAACCCACTTGTGACTATTTGCTACAGTCAACCAAAAGCAAGTGATGAACTATCCTTTTATTTGTTATTGTTCCGGCGTCGATGAAGCGTACGGTGTTGTTTCTCATGGTAAATCATGAGTGTG
This sequence comes from Lactuca sativa, assembly GCF_002870075.4. Classification (NCBI taxonomy): domain Eukaryota; kingdom Viridiplantae; phylum Streptophyta; class Magnoliopsida; order Asterales; family Asteraceae; genus Lactuca; species Lactuca sativa. Next base: position 125,328,447 of record NC_056625.2, on the reverse strand, counting down.
TTTGTTTCTCATGGTAAATCATGAGTATGTTCTATCAGAGGTATTATGTCATAGCAGCGGTTACAGGCTCATGGTAGCAAATTGTTAGAAACATTATACTTTGTTGTATACAACTATTAATGTTAAGTATAAGTTTCCCCTTACTTATACCTTAGAATTAAGGAATTTTTAGGTATAATACTTAATTTATAAGTAAACTATTATACCTAATATACATACTAAATGTTGGAGAGTCAAAATGATACTTTTAAAACTATACTTTTGAACATGGAATATGTATTACTTTATGAAGTCAAAATTTGTGGAGTCACCAACTTTATGTTGACGTATTTTAAAATGCATTTGTTTTCAGGAACTTGAAAAGCTGGTATGTATTCGAACAGGAGAAGCTTTACTATTATCTTTATGTTCATTAAGAAGTATACCATAGTCAGATATTATGTAATAGATACTAGGAAAAAATAATGTAACTTTCAATCATCAATAAAGGTATGTATTTTCTTTAGTATTGTTCAATGTATGTTATATAACTGTGATACGAAAAATGACGTTACACTACCTGGTGTTTCCGCCGATGGCTGGGGTGTGATAGATTGATATCAGAGCTATTAAGTATAGTGAACTAGTACTTTCTTAGGAAAGCACGTCTATAGTTTAGGACTTACTCTATTAGTTTTAGGTATGTCCCTTAGCCTATAAATAATAAGTATTATTAATTATTCTACTAAAGGACTACTTACGGGAGTGGTGACAAGGATAGACATGTCGATTTGGGTTGCTAGATTTTAGAACGACTATATGCTAAAATGATCCTGCCCTTTCGTCAATCCTGATTGGTCGGAGCCTTATCAGATAGACCTGAAGTAACAAACAATAGTAAAAGCGTGAATACAATAAATAAGAATATAGAGTCATATATAAAGACTCAGACCCGCGGTGTGAAAAAACCTTAATACCTGGAATGTTTTTGATCTCTGGGATTTAGATCAAATATTCCAACTAAAGTTTATATGTGCATATATCCTATCACAACTAGGTGTAGGTGCGCAACTACATTTTATTATGATCAGATCATATGAACTATTTAATTTGGGAGTAATATTTGATAGACTAAAACTTTTTGGTGATCCAAAACGTATAGGAATTTGGCATGGCACATTCAAGAGAATGGATAATCATCGAGGACACGGATGAAGAAGAGGAAGTTTCATTCCCCATGATGGTAGGTGATCCTTACTACCCTATAAATCCAACCACTTTTCATCCAATACCTTCTGACGATGGAGCACCTTTACCCTCCAACGAATGGGAAGAGAGTGAACCAATGGAAGAAAGCAAATCCATGGAGGAGACATAGTCGGTGGCATCATCTTTCCCACCACTGAACACTCTTTACCATAAAGTTCTAGGAGGAGTAAAAATGAAACGCACGACACGTAAATCTAAACCAATATGGCAAAAGATTAAGAAGAGTCAGAAGGCAACATCTTCAGGAATTCATAGAGTTCAAGATGAAGCTGCACGGATTGCACAAACAGTTGATAAGTGGGTGGCGGAAGAAAAAGCTGCCAAGATATATGAGACTGGTCAATCATCTCGACCACATCTCCCACATTCTGCTGAAGATAAAACTTTATCTCAATTGTTTGAGAAAAGTGTGAAAATTGAAGATAAGATGGAAATTGTCGAAGGGAGGGCTACTCATCTCTCTGGAAGAGTACAAAGGCTAGAAGGACAAAGGACACGAGATCAGGAATCGGTGATGGATGTCCATCATCGTATAAATTTTGCTTATAATGACTTGATTACTCACGATGCTAGGATTGTAGAGTTAGAGCTCTACAATCAAACCTCAAGAAATGAAGAACTCACGGGAAGTCTTGAGCAGAGAACTCAAGCACTTGAAGAGCAAGTGGTGAATGTCACTGACATGCTAGGTCATCACTTAGGTTTCTGGTAGATAAGCTACAACTAGTGGTTATGTAAATAGAGAAAATCAAACTAGTTAAGGCAAAAAGAGGGAAGTTTATAACAAGGATGTAGAAAACCTTGCAAAATTTGAAATGATTATAGAAACTTTTCTCTTATAAACCTAAAATAAACTGATGTAACTGCTGGTAATAATATAAAGCGTACGTTACAGTAATCATTGTGTTGTCTATTATGTTTTACACTTTGAATAATAACTAGAGTATTTAGTACACGTGTATTAAATGATTAGCAAAACTCATAAAAATCTTATTATTTATAATAGGAACTAAAACAAAATGCCTAGAAGGAGTAATCGGCTAAACCCTAACCGACCTTCAGCACCACAACAACAACAACCACAACCACCACCAGAAATAAACCCCTCGATAAGTACAATACAACTTGAAGAAATCATAGCTCAAAGAATTGTTACGGCTCTATCTAATGTCACAAGAGATGGAGTTAGAAATGAAGGCCATGTAGGAACCGCTAGAACATGTACCTACAAAGATTTTATGAATTGCAGGCCAAAAAGCTTTCATGGAAATGAGGGGGTAGTTAATTTGACAAGGTGGATAGAAAAGACAGAGTCCGTCTTTCAAATAAGCTTCTGTCTAGATAATTGGAAAGTATGATTTGCAGCATGTACTTTCGCTGATACAACACTCACCTGGTGGAACAACCATGTGAATACCATGGGAATTGATACTGCAAATTCCATGAAATGGGAGGAGCTAAAAATGATGCTAGTAGAGGAGTATTTTCCTAGGGAGGAGATACATCAACTAGAACAAGAACTGTGGACCCTAACCATGAAGGGTTCAGAGATAAAATCTTATACCGCTAGATTTAATGATCTTGCTGTAATGTGTCCAACACTTGTAACCCCTGAACATAAAGAGATTGAGCGATATATCTGGGGTTTAGCATCGCAAATCAAAGTCATAGTGATCGCATCAAATCCTACGACTTATGACAGAACCAAGAGGATAGCTCATCAGCTAATCGTCACAAAGATCCAAGGAACAGAAGTGGTCTCAAAGGCTGAGTCTCCCAAATCTAGAACAAACAAGCGCAAGTTTAATAGGAACAATCCCAAACAATCATCTAAGAAAAGACAAGGAGTGGCAACCAATTATGCAGTACCTACACAACCAAAATCTTCATGGTGCAATCAGTGCAAACGTCATCATCCAGGTGACTGTTTTGTCTGCATGAAGTGCAAGAAAAAAGGGCATACTGCTAGTTACTGCAGGAGCACAACACCTGCAACAGTCGATCAACAAACCAATAATGGGACAGGGCGTGGTGAAGGAAGAAAATGCTACGAGTGTGGGGAGGTTGGACATATCAAGAAAGAATGTCCAAAGTTAAGGATTCAAGGAGGCATAGGACGTGGCAGGGTGTTTGTGATCGGAAGCAGAGAGGCTATCCAGGACCCGTCGGTCGTATCTGGTACGTTTCTTATAGATAATTTATATGCTACTATACACTTCGACTCTAAGGCAGATCGAAGTTTTATAACTCCGACGTTTAGAAAATTGTGAAGTCATAAGTCTAGTAGATTAAAAGAAATCTATGAAGTAGAAATCACTAACGGACAATCTGAGAAAACACATGAAATCCCATAAAACTGTCTGGTAACTCTTAATAACTACCTTTTTTCACGTCAACCTCATGCCAATGCCTATCGGTACTTTTGATGTCGTAATTGGCATGGATTGGTTATCTCCACACCGCGCCGAAATTTTATGTCATGAGAAAGCCATACGACTACCCTTCCAAACGGCAAAGCCCTGATTATCTATGGTGATAAATCTGGGAAGAACCTCGAAGTCATCTCTTGTACTAAGACCCAGAAATATCTACATAGAAATTTAGCGCATTCTTAGCCCACATTGTAGATAGGAAGAGAAAGCCAAAAGAAATCAAGGACATAACTCCAGTATGTGATTTCCCAAACGTGTTTCCTGAAGATCTACCTGGAATACCTCCCGTCCGACAAGTTGAGTTTCGAATCGACTTAATTCCAGGAGCAGTACGGGTAGCGAAATCTCCTTATCGATTGGCTCCATCTGAAATGCAAGAATTATCTAGCCAACTACAAGAACTTCTTGACAAAGGCTTTATCCGACCAAGTTTTTCACCTTGGGGAGCACCAATATTGTTTGTCAAGAAGAAGGAAGGATCCTTTCGAATGTATATTGATTATCAGGAGCTAAACAAGTTAACGATCAAGAATCGTTATCCGCTTCCAAGAATTGATGATCTATTCGATCAACTGCAAGGATCTAGCTACTACTCAAAGATAGATCATAGATCAGGATACCATCAACTCAGGGTACAAGAAGACAACATTCCAAAAACAGCATTTAGAACTCGTTATGGTCATTATGAGTTCTTAGTTATGTCTTTTGGATTGACCAATGCCCCAGCAGTGTTTATGGATCTCATGAATCGCGTTTGCAAACCATACTTGGATAAATTTGTGATCGTATTTATCGATGATATATTGTTATATTCACGAACCAAGGAAGAACATGGTCAACACCTGCAAATAATCTTGGAGCTACTAAGAAAATAAAAGTTGTACGCTAAATTCTCCAAATGCGAGTTTTGGATTAGAAAAGTAAAATTTTTAGGTCATGTAGTTAGAAATGAAGGAATTCATATTGACCCATCCAAATTCGAGGCAATTAGGAATTGGCACGCACTAAAGACACCAACAGAAGTGCGTCAATTCCTAGGACTTGCTCGCTATTACCACAAATTCATAGTGAATTTCTCTAAAATATCCAAGCCGCTTACAACACTAACCTAGAAGGATACGAAGTTCAACTAGGAAGACAAACAAGAATTTGCTTTTCAGAAACTGGAGAAAATGTTGTGTAGTGCACCAATCCTATCCCTTCCAGATGGGACAGAAGATTTCGTCGTGTACTGCAACGCATCAAATCAAGGATTGGGATGTGTGTTGATGCAAAGAGGAAAAGTTATCGCCTATGCATCATGACAACTTAAGGTGCATGAGAATAATTACACTACCCATGATCTTGAATTGGGAGCTGTAGTTTTTGCACTAAAAATTTGGAGACATTACTTATACAGTACTAAGTGTACTATTTTTACCGACCACAAGAGTCTCCAACACATATTCGACCAAAAAGATCTTAATATGAGACAAAGAAGATGGGTTGAATTGTTGAATGATTACGAATGTGAGATTCGTTATCATCCCGGAAAGGAAAACGTGGTAGCAGATGCCTTGAGCCGGAAAGAATATATTAAACCCCGACGGGTACGAGCATTAACTATAACTATCCATTCTAACTTTACCACACAAATTAGAGAAGCTCAACTTGAGGCTCTAAAAGAAGAAAACATCAAGAACGAAGCTTTGCGAGGAATGGAAAATCAACTTATAAAAAAAGATGACGGAACGCGACACTTTATGAACTGAATTTGGACGCCTAAGTTCGGTGGAGTCAGGGACTTGGTCTCAGAAGAAGCCCATTAGTCCATATATTCTGTGCATCCAGGCTCTGACAAAATGTACTTGGATTTAAAAGTACACAATTGGTGGCCAAACATGAAGGCAGAAATTGCTACTTATGTGAGCAAATGTTTGACTTGTTCTAGAGTAAAGGCAGAACATCGAAAGCCTTCAGGCTTACTTCAACAACCGGAAATACCTGAATGGAAATAGGAGCAGATATCAATAGACTTTATCACTAAGTTACCTAAAACTCCTAGTGTGTCCGACACTATTTGGGTAATAATCGATAGATTGACTAAGTCCGCCCATTTCTTACCAATTAAGGAGAACGACAAGATGGAGAAGAACACTAGAGTTTATTTTAAGGAAATTGTTAGATTGCATGGAGTTCCAAACGCTATTATTTCTGACCGAGATAGTAGATTCACTTCACGATTTTGGCAATCTCTACAAAAATCCTTAACAACACGTCTAGACATGAGTACAGCTTACCATCCACAGACTGATGGTCAGAGTGAGAGGACCATTCAAACTTCAGAAGATATGCTCTGAGCCTGTGTAATAGAATTTGGAAATGCATGGGATACTCATTTACCGTTAATTGATTTTTCCTACAATAATAGTCATCACACAAGCATCAAGGTTGCACCGTTTGAGGCTCTTTATGGACGAAAATATCGTTCCCCGATATGTTGGGTAGAAGTTGGAGATACACAGATGGCCAGGGAATGTATCGGTGATACCTTACGTACTGGACCAGAAATAATCCACGAGACAACTAAAAAGATCATGCAAATTAAGGATCGATTAAAGGTTGCGTGTGATCGTCAAAAGAGCTATGCTGACATAAGACGTAAGCCTTTAGATTTCCAAGTTGGAGATAAAGTAATGTTGAAGGTCTCTCCTAGGAAAGGTGTAATTCGATTCGGGAAACGAGGCAAACTAAACCCTCGGTATATAGGACCTTTTGAAATTCTGGCAAGAATTGGTTTTGTTGCATACCAACTCAAATTGCCTCAGGAACTAAGTATTGTGCACAATGTTTATCACATATCAAACCTCAAAAGATGTCTATCTGATGACACTCTTGTTATACCTCTCGAAGAGATACAAGTCAATACAAAACTCAACTTTGTGGAAGAACCTGTTGAGATCATGGATCGAGAAGTCAAACGACTAAAGCAAAGTCGTATTCCCATAGTGAAAGTTCGATGGAACTATTTACGAGGACCTGAAATTACTTGGGAACGTGAATATCAGATGAAAGAAAAATACCCTCAATTATTTGGCAAAACCCCATCCATAAGATAAATTTCAGGACACAATTATTCTAACGGGGGGAGAATCTAACACTAGTCAAAATAGGTCAATAAACAATGACATGTGATTATGCCAAACGTGTAATGTGATTTTGTTAAACTAGTAATGTGATAAGAGTGTTATGTAGTTCATGATAAATTCTAAAACAAATTTTAACTTTCTTTATGATACAACTCCAAGTATACGTCCATACGATTCCAAAAACATAAAGTATGTCTGAATCTGACTTCGCATAAAAGAAGTTATGATAAACCGAACACTATAAATCTCTATAGTAAGAGGAATTTAAAATATACTTATAATTAGCTTTTAAAATCTAAAAGAGAGTTGTAGTACTTGTAAATACGTAAGCGTGCATATAAAGAACGTCAAAACCGGAGTTCGTATGTGAAAGTTACGACCTTCCGAAGATTCAGCTGTCAGAAACCCTAATCTGACTGAGCTCACGATGTGAGCACAGGACTCACGACGTAAGAAGTCATTTATCCATATCTCGGAATCTAGAAGGTTTGTGACGAGGCTGCGAGGGGATAAGATCCAAACTCACGACGTGAGCAAAGATATCTCACGACGTGAGGAGTCACATAGCCACCTTCCGAAGCTAGGGACGCAAATGGCAAGTCTACAGGATGAGTATACAAGACTCACGATGTGAGCCTTATAAAACTCATGACGTGATGTTCTAAAATTCTTACTATAAATAGCAGGTCCGACTTCAGCCATTCTTACACATAAACTTCTTCCCTTTCTCTCATTTGCTGAGGCCCTCTTGCATCCCAAGCCCCGACGACCTTGTACGCTGACCATTTCTGCTTAGATTACATAAAATCACGCTACAAGGGTGAGTTTCACGGCCCCACTTTCTAATATTTTCGGGGGAAAACGCATGCTAAATAAAGTATATACGTTACTATTATGTCTATATGATATTATATTAGTATCAACATAGATATTTATAATAACCGGGATTTAGTTGTTCTAAATATAATATTTTGAATATATACAACTATTATCAATCTGTTGGCATGTTATTTTACTAATGTAGATCTTAAGTTATGCTTACGATTCTATATATATGTTGTGTGCGATATAGTTCCAAAGTTATATTCGGAAGTTCTATATGTTAAGTTATAAAGTATGTTGCTATTATTGGTTTTATGTCACGATAAAACTGGACATGTTATATGTTTTTATTGTTACTTTAATGTTAATATAAAACTTAGTATTGTTATTGATAGTTTTATGTCAAGATAAAACTAGGAACATTATATGTTGTTATTATTGGTTTTAGGTCAAAAATAAAACCTGGTTTTACTTCAAGATATAGCTGTTATACTGCCTAAATAGCATGAAGTAAGGAGTAATGTTTAAAAGCATAGTCTAGTAACTTATGGTTTTAGACATGCAAATGCTTTTGTTGTTACAGCTATAGGAAGTCGTCAGATTCTACATGAGTAATTGTATTCATCAACTAAAATTGGGGATCTTAGCAGAAGTCCTCTGAACTATAACCGTTAATACCGTATGAGCGAGGAAGTCGTGTATAAATAGTATACGGGTTGACCACCCCACTTGTGACTGTTAGCTACATTCAACCAAAAGCAAGTGATGAACTATCCTTTTATTTGTTATTGTTCCGGCGTCGATAAAGCGTACGGCGTTGTTTCTCATGGTAAATCATGAGTGTGTTTATTTCTCATGGTAAATCATGAGTATGTTCTATCAGAGGTATTATGTCATAGCAGCGGTTACAGGCTCATGGTAGCAAATTGTTAGTAACATTATACTTTGTCGTATACAAGTATTAATGTTAAGTATAAGTTTCCCCTTACTTATACCTTCGAATTATGGAATTTTTAGGTATACCACTTAATTTATAAGTAAACTATTATACCTAATATACATACTAAATGTTGGAGAGTCAAAATGATACTTTTAAAACTATACTTTTGAACGTGGAATATGTATTACTTTATGGAGTCAAAACCTGTGGAGTCACCAACTTTATGTTGACGTATTTTAAAATGCATTTGTTTTTAGGAACTTGAAAAGTTGGTATGTATTCGAACATGAGAAGCTTTACTATTATCTTTCTGTTCATTAAGAAGTATACCATAGTCAGATATTATGTAATAGATACTAGAAAAACAATAATGTAACTTTCAATCATCAATAAAGGTATGTATTTTCTTTAGTAGTGTTCAATGTATGTTATATAATTGTGATACGAAGAATGATGTTACACTACCTAGTGTTTCCGCCGATGGCTGGGGTGTGACACGCATCGTGACAGCTGAAGCCGCATGAGACAAGGTACCCTACTCACGATCTGAAGCTGGTGGCAGTGGTATTCGCCCTCAAGATTTGGAGACATTATCTATGGGGTCCGTTGTACCATCTACATGAACCACAAGAGCCTAAGATACATCATGGATCAGCCAAACCTGAATATGAGACAGTGCCGGTGGTTGGATGTAGTCAAGGACTACGACTTTGAGATCCTTTACCACTCAGGTAAAGACAACGTGGTGTCGAACGCATTGAGCCACAAGTCAACTGGGTCTTCCACACCAGTGTCATGTATGAGGATATCAGTGGACTCTCCGCTCGTGTGTTTGATTAGAGATGCTCAGGCTAAGGGCATGCGACCCGAGAACTGGGAACTAGAGAGGATCAGGGGCAAGAACACCCGATTTGTGCAGGATAGTCGGGGATTGTTGACCCGATGCGGTCTGGTTTGGGTTCCAATGTCTGGTGGGGTCAGACAGACGGTGATTGAGGAGGCTCATAAGTCCCACTTCTCTATTCACCCGGTAGCCACTAATATGTATCGGGATCTGAGCTTAAGCTATTGGTGGTTGTGCATGAAGCGAGAAATCGCTTGGTACATTGAGAGGTGCCTGACCTACCGGATAGTCAAGGTCGAGCATCAGAGGCCGCATGGAAAGATGCAGCCTCTAGAGATTCCCATGTGGAAATGGGAACATATCACAATGGACTTCATTACCAAGTTGCCGAGGACAGTGAAGGGATTTGATGCTATATGGGTCATAGTGGATTGACTGACCAAGAGTGCCCATTTCCTGGCCATACAGGAGAGCTCGTTGGCCGAGAAGTTGGCTAACATGTATGGCCGCGAGATCGTTGCTCGCCACAGACCGGTCTCTATTGTGTCCAACCGTTATGTTAGATTCACCTCTCGTTTCTGGCAGAAGTTCCACGAGGAGCTGGTCACTCGGTTTCATTTTAGCATAATATATCGTCCGCGGACCGATGGCCAGAGTGAGCGGACTATATAGACCCTTGAGGACTTGTTAAGGGCTTGTGTCATCGATTTTGGTGGGAGTTGGGATTCCCACCTACCCCTTGTAGAGTTCGCCTACAACAAAACTTATCATTCCAGTATTGGTGTCCCACCTTTTGAGCTGTTGTACGGGTGGAGATGTCGCACCCCGGTTTGTTGGGGTGAGGTGGGCCACAGGGTGATAGGTCGGACCGAGGTGGTCTTACAAACTACGAAGATGATTTAGCATATTAGACAATGGTTGTAGACCACACAGAGTAGACAGAAGAGCTACGTCGTCCGACATCGATTAGAGTTAGAATTCCGGGTCAGTGATATGGTATTCCTGAAGGTCTCACCCTGGAAGGGTGTGATCCGCTTCAGGAAGAGGGGGAAATTGGGCCCCGATACATTCGACGATTCAGGATCATTTCCAGGTTGGCAAGGTGGCATATAGACTAGATCTTCCTGAGGAGCTCAATCGGATCCACATCACATTTCACGTTTCGCAATTGCGAAAGTGCATTCTGGATGAGCAGGCGGTGGTATCATTGGATGACATTCAGGTTGATGAGCACCTGAATTATGTGGAGAGGCTCGTGGCCATTCTGGAGAGGAAAGTGAAGATTCTACGGAACAAGGAGATACCTTTGGTAAAATTACAATCGGAGCACTGTAAAAGGTCTGAGTGGACATGGGTGTCAGAGGCTTAGATACGGGAGCAATATCCAAAGATGTTCACCGCAGCGGACTTCGAGGACGAAGTCTAGTTCAAGTGGGGGAGAATTGTAACACCCAAACTCTTAGGTATTAATTTTCATCTTTATTCTTTCATATTGAAAAGTCTACTCGACGGGTTGGAGGCCCTGACTCGACGAGTTGGAGCTGGAGCTGGAGGATGAAACCCTAATTTCCAAGGTTTTGCACCCTATTTAAAGGGTCATTAGCCTCTCTTAACCTCCCTTACAGCCACTTGTGAGTCCAAAAACCCTAAATCGCGGTTTTCTCTCCATACTTGTGTGTTTTAAGCTTGAAAGGTGGATCTTGGTGAAAGGAGCTTGAAGATCAAGAAGTTTGAGGCAAGGAACGTGTGTGGATCTGAAGTCTGCCCAAGTTTAGCATCATTTGAAGGTATCAAGTCGTTACCTTGAACTTCTTCTAGCTAGATCCTTCTATATTTGTGTTTTAGGGCCATTTTGGTATGTTGGTACTTCATTTCGAGTGATGAACCAAGATTTGGAGTTGCAACTTCAGATTTAGGCTCATCTTGGTCCTTACAATATCTTAAAGTCTCATTCTTTAGCATGCTAGTGTATTTCCCTTGCCTAGAATCTCTTCTTTAGCTTGATTTAAGTCATTATCATCTTGGATGAATGTAAAGTTTGCAACTAAGTATGCCTTAGGAGCTTATATCTACATTATGGAGCTTTGGAATGGCTTAAAAAGCATCTGAGTGGAGAAAGGACTGAAGGGACTCAGAGAGTTGCATGGTCAACTCAGCGAGTCCGATGAAGATCGCTTCAGCACGATAGTTATGAGGTGAGTTATCCTCACTAAATTAAATGGGTCTAAGGCACCAATATCGACCCTTTTCAGATTTGTATCCGAGTTTATTTCATGTTATGCTTTATGGTATATATATTCTGGTTATAAGATCGTTGCTATGATTACTGATCTGTTATATCTGCATGTTTACTTGTTTATATGTATGTGCACATGTTTTTTGGTTTGGGGAAAGGGTTGAGGTAGGTCCTGCTCTGTGCAGTAGGCCAAGACACCCTGGGCGGACTGGGTAGACTGCAAGCCCGAGTCGGGAAAATCTAGTCAGGCCGAAGGCCCAGCGAGCGATTCGGATAGGCTGAAGGCCCCGAGAAGGGCGGTCCATACGTGCCGAGGGCTCAGAGAGCGGTCCAGATAGACTGAGGATCGGGAGTCGGTCCAGTAAGACTGATGGCTCATTATGCATGTTGTTTTCTTATATGTTTACATGAAATGGCTATATCTATATGGCGTTGGTATTTTGGGGGTAACTCACTAAGCCTTCGAGCTTACATTTATCGATTATTGTTTCAGGTACTTCTGATGATCGCGGGAAGGCGAAGGCGTGATCGTACAGCTCCTCATATTTCATGTTTTTATGATTTAATTTTGGGATACTCTGGCATTATACTATTTTGGAAACATGTTTTGTAATAATCTTGGTTTTGAAAATGTTTTAAAAAATTTAAATTTCGCATGATTATTATGGATGTTACATAAATCTTATTTATAAATTCATAAAAATGACTATGAATATAAATATAAGTTACACCTAAAACATAATAAGTCTAGCTTAACTTACAGAGATTCTTAAAAAATGTTCGAAAATTTCGCTGGCAAAATTCAGATCTGAAAGCTTTTATTTGTTGGAGTCTCCAACAATTCAAAGTTGTACTAAATGCTTCAAAAAAAATCTAGGGAAATTTGAGGTAAAACCTAAGAGAATTACAAAGAGATTTTGTTGAAGGTGTGAGGAATGAATGAAGGCTTGGCCTTCTATTCATATCCAAATTTTTCTAGGCATGCCACGCGTATCCAAGGGACGCGCCACAAATTCTTGCTACATTGTTCCCACAGTTTGCTTGCACGTGTCGAAAATCGGGCGAGCTGCATCCCACCTTCTAAAAACAGTGTGCGCAGGAAATTTATCAAATTTTCTAAAAATCATATAGTTCTCATAAGAGCTCTGTTTTTTGACGTTCTTTATATCCATGCGTAACTATCGACGAATACTACAACTTTCATTTACACTCTGTCGGCTAATTCTCAATTTAATTTTAAAATGATATTTTTAATAAGATTAGACTGTTAAATTCCGTATAAAAATCATAACTCCTTCATACGATTTCCGTTCTCGACTTTCTTTATATCAATGGAATCATGTTTACGAGATCATCAACTCTCGTTTACATTTTTTGGCTAACACTGTAACACCATATTTTCGCGTTACAATATAAACGACTAGTTAATTAAGGATTTTGGATAGAAGGATATTTAGGATAAATAGTCTTGATGAAAGTCTTCGTAATCGGAAAAATGAACTCGTGCATATGAAGAACGCCTAAATTTGACTTCGTAGGAGGAAGTTATGATTTAGAAGTTTCAGCATACCAATGTACGACACAGAAACCGAAATGGAACTCAGTCGATTGTTAGCCGAAACAATCTAAATGAGAGTTGAAGATCTCATAGATACAATTTCGTCAATATAAATATAGTTGAGAATGGAATTCATATGGACAAGTTATGATATTTATACGAACGTTAACATTCTAAGCCAGTTAAAAGTATAACTTTAAAAATAAAGTGATAATTAGCCGACCGATTCTAATTGAAAGTTACAGATCTCATCCATAGCTATGCATGGATATAAAGAACATCGAAAATAGAGCTCGTATAAAGAAGATATGAATTTTTGAAGAAACTAAAAATTCGTGCGTGTTTGGGCGTGCGTCGACAAGGGGCGTTGCGTGCACCGACATTCCACCTAAAAACCGCCACGTGTCACCATCTAAATGAAGCCATGGCATCATCCCTGACAAGATGAACGACACATATCTATAGTGCGCAACGCGCCTCTCGACTATAAAATAGACATCTCTGTTTTCTTCCATTTCTCACATCATCTTCACTCCAAACTCTCACATCTCTCTCTCCAAGATCCAACTTTTGGGGTATTTTTGGGAGTTTGAGAAACTCCATTTTATTAAAGCTCTTAGGCAGAGGGTCAGGTAAATAAAAGTGCTCAGTATCGAAGCCCTGCCTGCGATTTGGCTGATTTTCGCTAAGTTCCCTCTTAATACTTGTTAGATGTGTTACCTGCCACTTGGATTGCTAGTAGGATTACCAGATATCTTTTAATCATCTAAGTAACTGTCCAGGTGAGTTACCTTATTGTACAATGTATTACAATACATATCCGAGGACATTAGGATCTAGTAGAGTAGAGTTGATATCATAGTCTCTAGGTGCTCAATGTTAGTGTACTTAAAGTTAGCAGAGTAGAAATAATAGCCACTATGTGCCTGTGGTAATAGAACTTAAAAGTGTAGTCTCTATGTATATAATATTGTTATGTATGTCGGGTGGGCGAGGCCCGTTTATATGCTTAGTAGGCAGGGCACGATATATATTGTGGTATATGGTATTTTAGGGAACTCAGTAAGCTTCATGCTTACCCAGTTGTTTATAAATGTTTTTTAGGAGCTTCATGGGTTGGTGAGAAGGGAAAGGTTCAACTATACATACACGCATTCGCAAAATGTTTCTGCATAATGTAACTATACTCTGATATATTTGAATAAATAAAAATGAACAATTTTGGGGTTAAAATTGATGGCTTTTAGCCATCAAAACATCCTATGTCCTCATGCAAACCCTAATGCTTGGATCTAGGTTTCTCTATTGTACATGCAATGTATTCAAGACTTACAATCTTAGGTCTAACATGTTATAAACTGAAATTAGGGTTTAGAGAATTGCCTTTGATTGTTATGTAGCAATAACAATCTCAATTCCTCCTTACAATGACTTTAGAAAGCTTAAAGTCACAATTGTCACTCCTCTAATGGCTCACAAACACCAATAGCAAGAGGATGAAGTACAAGGAGAGAGGAGACTGCCCAAAAACGTCTAGAAACCCTAGAGGAACTCTTAGCCACGTTTTTGGGGCTTAAGGGTGCTATATATACATGTAGGCTATTAGGGTTTTCAACTAGGAAACCCTAATCTAACTTATTAAGCCCTAAGCAGCCCATGGACCCTTTTAGTATAACCCTTGGACGATTTCTAATGGGTTTCCCCATAGAATTCGTCCAACCCATTATTCCAAGGTGATCCATAGCCCAAATGCAATTATCTTATAATTACAGTTTCAGTCCCTTAAGTTTAATTAATCTCTTTTAGCCACAAAATTAATTATCAATTAATTCTTGACTAATATTAATTAAAGAATATGATTTCTCCTTTAATATATTATTCTCATAATATATTAATAAATCATAATTTATCCTTTCTCTCCATAATTCATCCTATCAATTTGCTTTGGTGAAGGCAACCCAAAAGGACCATGCACCATCAGGTCAAGTACATACCAAAATAGTTATGGACTTAGACACTAATCCAACAGTCTCCCACTTGGATAAGTCTAATAACTATTATGTGTATGACTTCAGATCCTGATCTGCAATCGTAGCTTTCAAAAGCCGCTGTCAAGTCTGATCTTATCAGATACACATCCTTTAGATAAGGGATCATATATTCCTCCATTTTAGATATCGTATAGACGTGAGACATGGATTTCAATCATTCTCTCTATAATGTTTCCCGATTTCTGATTTATGACGACTGACAACAGACTACATTTGAACACATCAAATTAGTCTCGGCTTGGCCAAGCGCTTAGGTGCCATCACTAAATCATCGATGGCCCAAAGATATCGCTTTTATCCTACTTTGGATAAAAGGAACGGATAAACTTTGACTCAATGCTTGCTTGCACTCACTTACCGAATCACACACAACAATATGTTTTATAACACCAAGTTACTGGTGCGTTTACATATTATCAATGTGCAACCGACTCACAAGATACAACTCGCACATCTCGGTTTCAAGAATATAAGATGTTATCGTCTCACCAATCACTCGTGATAAAATCTATGAAGTGATCCAAGTGAGTGTGGGTTTAATCCAATGCTCAAATCATATTCATAAGCACTCATGAACGTTGCAGCAAACATTTGCTTATGTCTAATACACTTTAGACAATCCACACACCAATTCATGACAGTCTTCATTCATACCTACTTCCAACATATGAACGACTATGGTCCGTTCGAATAATTTGATTATTCTGAAATAATTAACTATTCAGGAATTCAAAACATGCAAAGTGAAACACAAGAATAATACTAATCCCATATGGCCCCAAACTTTGGGTATAAATAAAACATTTTATTTAATCACCATATTGATTACTCATTATTTGTTGTTTCGGGTAATCAACTTCTTACTTGAATTATTACTACACTTTTCCCATGCTCTTAGCATGCACACAATGTTTACCTACGGTCCTTACTTTGTGAAATAGATCAAATGAACACATTTCCAATCATACTCATTTCACAACTCCCAATCATTTTCACAATATGTAAGAATATCAAATTCTTGCTACTTATAGAATATGCTAGATTCTAACATTTTATGCAATGATCCTTTCGTAATGTCATAACACAAAATCACAATGACTATTGCCAATGAAATTCCAAAGTCCTCTATTTGAGATTGTTACAATACAACTCCATAGACGTGATGTCTCTCACTCAAAGTACATTCCTTTGAACATCCTTTTGCATAAAATTTTCTAATCTAGACATAGACTCTCAATATCCAACTCCCAATATGGAAACATTTCCATATTTTCCATATGACAACTCATTCTTAATTGAATCTTATCTATTCATAATAATGTCGATATGGTCCATCCAATATCATGCTTCCAACTACTCACAAGTGACCAATCCTCAGCGAGCTTTGGATCGTCCTTTGATAGTTGTTTAATTATCTTAGTCAAAACCGATTCTTGTCCTTTTTCCCTCTAAATGTGCTAGACATTTGGAAAATCTTAGAATGGTCAAATATTATAGCATTTGCAATCGATCCTATACCCGAAGCGTATGGGACACGATGCATAATGTATTACATAAAGATCTGATACTTTATCAATCTTCTGCCATAATATTTTATGTGCCACGCTCTCAAATTCGAACTATGCCATAATCATAATCGAAATTTGAGAACACACTACGTATCGTTGACTAAATTTATTAACATTCCACAACCTAAGCCTTTAGATTTGAAATGAAGCATAATATTCTCTCCCTTAATTATAGCAAAACAACTATTCAACCCTTACGACTTTGCAAAGTATAACTCTTGTTTTCTATAATTAATATTGCTAACTTGCAATACTTGCCTTAATAATCATACAAGCACAACATTTATGCTCCCACTATCATGATGATTATTATCATATAAGCATAACACTTATGCTCCCACTAGCTTTGACATGTATTCAGAAAACAGCTTAACTTCCAGAAAAAAAAACAATACTTATTGAATTTCTTAAGTTAATATTTCTAATACCTAATGCTTTGATAATCTTTTATCTAAGCTTCTTAATCTCATATATGTGTGTCTTAAACAATTCAGACTAATTGCCATATCTTACAACTCTAATTATGGAAAGGGATACCGTAACCATAATCAAATTCGAGAATACAATTTTCACAATCACTATCTTCTTAAAATATCTCTTGGTGAAAGCATTTCCTCACAGTCATCTTAATGAAGGAGGGAATCTTATGAGACTTAGATTTTAATGGTGTATGTGTTCCTATCCATGCGAATTTGTCCAAAACCAAAGTTTGCGACAAATCCAAACTCTTATGGACCGAACTTTCTTAATCTTGATTTCTTGCCTTATGGTAACATGAGTGCCACCATGTCTTCCAAGCAGTTAAGCAGCTCGCCCTTTCTTATCAATGTACTTTTCATTGATCAAAGTCCTTGCCTTTTATGCATTCAAATGAGAACTCATAGAATTCACATGCATAATTAACTCAACTGGAATGGCACAGAAACAAGATAGTGTCAACACGATAGGTTGTAAACCTCAAGTCGTGTGCTAGTGATGATCGATAAGGTTTATTCTTGATTTGTTCTTGAAAATTTTCAAGACCATTAAGACTCCCACTAACTCCTTGACATATAAGATTCTCTTGTCAATAAACATTTCTCGACAAACAAATATTCAAGGATTAGTGTAGCTTTTATCAAGAATAAGCATTTCACAAAATTGGTCATAGTTGGTCTTTGTCTTACCTAAGACATCACAACTTTCCAATTTCAAATGTGCAGTGTGACAACCGTCAATTTTCGGTCAAGTCAAAGTCAACTAAAGTCAACAAGTCAAACCGGTCAACTCAATTTGCCATGAGTACTAGAGTTTATGTTATGTAATTTCTAAACAACTCTCTATTCTATTGAGAAATCATAAATTGAAAAGTGCGTACATCTAGATCTCCTTAACCTAAAACTGTGGTACGTGGCGAGCCAAACCGATAAAACAATGTTACATACTCATCGGGAGTATGCATGATCCTTAATCAAGGCTTAACGGGGTTTACGGACCTTGCAGTGCGAAGCCGGACACTCAAAAAGGTCACCAATGAAACCTCTCTCAATCGTTTTCACTCCATCTCTTCGTATCAGAAATCTCTCCCAAATCTCTCTAAGTATGTGAAATCTCTCCCAAATCTCTCTTTGTATGAGAAATCTCTCCAAGAATGTCAAATCTCTCCCAAATCTCTCTTTGTATGAGAAATCTCTCCAAGAATGTCAAATCTCTCCCAAATCTCTCTAAGTATGTGAAATCTCTCCCAAATCTCTCTCTGAATGAGAAATCTCTCCAAGAATGTCAAATCTCTCCCAAATCTCTCTAAGTATGTGAAATCTCTCCCAAATATCTCTTTGTATGTGAAATCTCCCCAAGTATGTCAAATCTCTCCCAAATCTCTCTAAGTATGTGGAATCTCTCTCAAATCTCTCTCGAAATCTCTCCCAAATCTCTATAATCACTCGGGGCATCCCGACCCTCGAATTTGGTGAAAACAGCCCAAAAACGGAAGTCCACGTGAAAAACGGACTTAAGGAACCGAAACCCCTCTCAGGAACCGAAACCCCTCTTAGGACCTGAAAGTCCCCTTAGGAACCGAACCGAAGGTACTGTTCACTACTATTCACTACAGTTCATTCGGTTCTGACTTCTCGCCTTTTATCTCCTAACCGAACCCTCCCTTCTGATGGCTTGCCGAACCTTCTCTTCTGAGGACCGAGGACCGAACCTTCCCTTCTGAGCTTCGCTTCTGAGCTTCTGACCGAACCCTCGGCCTAGGACCCTTCGCTTCTCGCTCCTGGTTCGCATCTCGCATCCGGCTCAGCAACCACCATGACCGAACCTCGGCCTAGGGACCGAACCTCGGCCTAGGACCGAGAGGCCTCGCTGGGAAGCCTTTTTCTCCCGGTTTTCGATTAAATTCGCGTTTTAAGCCCGTTTTTAATTGTTTTAGCACGGGATTTTCACCCAAAACTTTATTTTAACATATAAGGCCCCTAAACTATTAATTAATCACGTTTTTAAGGATAAAACCTTATCCAAAAGGGAGTAGGTGAAGTACAAAGATGGAGTGTTGACTTTCCTTTATTTTATGACACAAGCAACCTCCCTCACCCACTCCATGTCACTATTCCCCATCAGCCCTTACCTAGTCATTTCATTGTACTTTTCCCACCTTTTTCCAACCCCACAATTGGTCAAAGGCTAGAAAAGCCTCCTCTCTCCTCATTTCTCTCATTTTCTCTCTTTTCACCAAAAAGAGCAAACTCTTTTCTCTCTCATTTTCCCTCTCTAGAACTCGAGATTTGAGGGCTGATCTTGGGATTTTCCTCCACATTTGGTAAGAATAATCCCTTCTCTTTATGCTTATTTCACTTCTTTCTACTCGAATCATGGATATCTTACACAAACTCTCTCATAATTGTGTTAGATCTTCGAATCTTCAAGTGATTCTTCAAGTGTTCTTGGGTTGAACACTTCTCTTCTTCAACACTTACCTACTGAAATCACTCAAGGTGAGTTCATACCCCTATATTTTCATGTTTTCTCAAGTTTTTAGGGGGGGAATACAAGTTAAAACACCAAGAACATAACTAAATTTTTCTAACAGCTTTCATCAGAAAAGTTGGACTCCATTCACGGACTGTTTTGGACGACTTATACATTTTTGTTTGAAAAACTGTTTTAGGTGTAAGTAGTTCCGGTTCTTAGCTTTAAAATTACTACTTGCACATCTCCATACGATTTTTCTACAATTTATGGTGATTTTTACAAAACTTCCTATCATTTCAAACACCAATCCGAACCAGTCTGTGATTATGGACTTTTTCACCCAAGTTGGAGGTCATTAAAAATCATGATAAAAATTATGAGTAAACTAGACACATTTTGGGAACTCTCAGAATTTACGGATTTAGTTTTCGACTTCGTATGATTTTTTTATGGCTTTTCTAAAACAGTGCAGGAAGGTCTAATTTAGTTAACATCATATAATTTTCATAACACTTTGTATTATGTTGAGCAAAGTGTATAATAATAAATTCTAAGTATTGAATGTGTTCCTTTGTAAATTTTATCATCATAAACTGAAAATAAGTCATTCATGATAAGATTATTCATTCATTTAGAACACGTATATAAGCTATAATAAGCATAGTTTAATGGATTTCATAACACTAACGCTTTTTCATAAAAGAGTTCTTATATATTACAAACATTTTGGATAAAAATATAATAGGTATAGTTTATGATACATCACATAACACACACGTACAAAAAGGGTACATTCATACAGAAAGGTTTTACACTCACGCACACAACTTGTAAACTTGTTAACCTAAATTGTGAGACAATCTCTTTCCGTACGTCCGAGTGCGGGATATAAATTCCTGTTAGTTATAATCAGAGTCTCCTGGAGGGAGAACATGATAGTTGTGTATAGATCTATATTGGGTTTGACACCCCACACCTTGCTGCTAGCTACAGTGGGACCTGCAGGTCTACGGGTGACAAATGTCATTTCAGTTTTACGACGCCTGAGAAACGTCGTGGCAGGTTCATTTAGTCATAGTATGATTATAGCGACTCACATAGGGATATAACAATACATAAAGTTTACGGGATTTTTATAAAACTTAAATGGGTTTTATGTCGATTTTAAAATCACTTTTTATCTCAATAAGTACAGATATTACTGTACACTCTCGGTTTTGGTATTTATGACTACACATCATTTGAAACCACATTTATATCTTTAAGTATGGACAATACTTGTTATTTTCTCGGTCCTGGGATTTAGGACTACATATACATAAAGTATTAACAAACATAAGAATTTACGGGAATTTCATTTAATTCAAGCGCCTTTATGTCAATTTAAACACATATCATTTTCTATTAGTAAGAGAGGTTACTTATACATTTCGGTCTTCGGTTATAAGACTACATTACATAACTTTTATAAAGAAAATATCGGATTTTCTGGATACATATTCTATCGCTTTTACAAGGAAAACGATTTATTTCTCCAACAAAAATCTCTTATGAACTCACCAACCTTTGTGTTGACACTTTTCAAAACTACTTGTATTCTCAGGAATTCAGTGAAAACAGGAAATCAACAACGTTTTGAGGATGGGACGATAAATCGTCAAACAGTTCATTTTGTTTCATAATGTAATTGATTCGAATCATGTAAACATATACTTTGGTGTAACTTTTTCAATTATATTTATGATGGTTGTATTTACTTTGAGCACTATTATACTCGTTGTTGTGATACTCTACATGAAGTCCTCCACCCTCGGACGTTTCCGCCATCCTTGGTTTGGGGGTGTGACATGCAGTAATAAGAAAACCCTTTTTCAAATTCCACATTTGATGAATGTTATAAACCTGCTTAAGACTTGTCACTCAATGTCACAATCTTAACTCTAAGACTTGTTTTGGAACGAAGTATGATTGGCTTCTTGATTTAACCATTTCTTCAATTCTTGATTCCTCTTCTCAGACAAACAATTGCACTAAGACTCACTTAGAGGATCAATTGAGATATGGTTCTTAATCATTAAGACCTATCATAAAACATAATAAAGGTACTCTCCCTTCTTCTTAGAATAGAGAAACGTTTATCTTTCTGCCTACTTGATTCTTCTTATTCGTTCTGCTATTGATTTAAACTCTTTCAAATCAACTCGGAATTACACTCAATCTTATAAGTATAATCATATCCACTAAACCTTTAGTAAATCATGACGAATATCTTTGTCACTCTTGTGGTGGACTTGATCAACACACAACCTTTGTGTACTTGATCTCCTAGCCCTTCACTTGACACTTTGTCAACGAATTAGTCTAATTTCTGAATATGAAACTTCTCATTCATCATGCAATACTTGTTGTATGATTCCAAGTTTCTATCCAATTGAAACTTGGGCGATGAGAAAGTTTCCCTATTTGATAAATTCTTGACCTTTCCACAAAAAGCATAATTAAGAATCAAATCCATTATTGCTAATAATAGAAACTTTCAAACATCAATTTTTCATACACGCCATTGCAAGGATAAATAAATAATAAAAAAATCAAAATTTATTTTATTGCGGAAAAAATTTGTCCTTACAATGCAACTCATTGAAAAACTATGTTAATACATATTTCTTAGCAATCTATTCTAACTCTAAGTAGTAGCTCAAGATTCTAATCTTCAAGTAATGCGATCGAAATCCATTTCTTCACGATTAGATTTCGCTCACTTCTTCCCTTAAGCTTCCTCTCTTTTCTTCGATCCTACAAGACATCAAAATGTAATCTTATCACATCATGTATTAAGAATTTAGAATTGGAACTTAAAAGAGTTAGTTAATGGATTTTACCTAAAGCAGAGCCATACGTTTTGACTCTCCCATCTCTTAGATCTCTTAGGTAAATAGGGCAGCTTCGTCTCCAATGCCCCTTCTCTTGGCAATAAAAGCAAATTGACTCTTTTGGAACAACACACAGAGCTACTTCTGACTTTGCCTTTCTCTTATGATCAAACTTTTCGATCATGGCATGCCTTTCGTTTCCATTGCCTATATCCATAGAGGTCTAGAAGGTTGATCCACCAATCAACTTTGCTTTTCCAGTGTGCCAAATCATTGCTGATTCAGCAGCAATAAGCATATAGGTGAGATCAATGAGGGTTACGTCGTGGTTCATCATATAGTACTCTCTTATGAACTCACTATATGAGTCAGGAAGTGACTGAAGAACCCAGTCAACAGCCAGCTCCTCACAGACAACAGATCCCAACATTCTTAATCTATCAATGTGTGACTTCATCTCTAGGATGTGTGCACACACTGACTTTCCTTCGTCATCTTCACTTGCCAAAAGGGCTTGAGTGAGTTTGAACTTTTCAATCTTTTGAACTTGTGGGTTAGGGAGAATAATAGGAGGAGGTGGAGGAAGTGAAGCATGATCTCGTGTTCCTCAATCGAATCGTGGAATATCATCCTCATGTGAAAGCTTGTTCCACAGGATTTGGGAAGACCATAGTTGTCATACTTTGACATATACAAAACGGGAGAAAAATTAAATTCAAGTTAGTTGATTGATTGAGTCCTTATTAAATCACCCAAATGAGATATTAAGGCTAGGACCCAACACAATACTCTACAACCTAGAAGAGGGATGTCGTAATCTAGTTGCAGAATATTTGAAGGTAGGTAAATGATGATTTACCAATTTCCACCATAAAAAAGGAAAAACAGATTAAGTTTTAAATCTATTGAAAATTCCTAGATCCTTTGAGATTCATTGAACATTTCAGTGACATGTTTAAATCTCGATATGCCCTTCGAGTTTGTGACTGGGATACCGAGGATCACAAAGCAGGTGTGAATAACCATGCAAACTTACATGGTGCCCCCACATGTTAAAGTCACCTATTCGATGTGCCGGTTAACCACACACGCTCCACCAAACTATGACAAACATTAAGTCACCCTTTGCTACCTTTGCTTAGAACCATTTAGTGTGTCGGTTAACCACACACGCTCCACTAACGTCTTCGCAAGGGCACAAAGTGTAATTATATGGAATTGCATCAATTCACTTTTGCCTAAGGTAATAAGATTGGGAATTTGTAAACGCATTTAGTTACTTTTGTACTTCATTATACTTATAATGGAAGGTATCTGTCCTATCCTACCCGTTCGGCTAACGACCCTCCACTAGTCAAGAGTGCGGTGGGTAAGAGTGGATACCCATTTAATCGCCATTTTATAGGCAATTTCCTTAAACACCCCTTATAGACCAAATTCGTGAATGAGGCCTACTAACGGTAAGACTGACTGTTTACTCATACATATATAATACTAGACTTTTAATGTTATATATAGTATAGGGTGTATTTTACACTTTTAAAATACTAGGTGGTCAAATTTAATAATTATACTTTTAATTTAATTAAATTGTAAACCAAAACTTTATGGATTTATCAAATCTCTTTTAATTATACTCTTTAATTAATTAATAAAACCATAAGGGTGTGAATTGAACTTTTCAAAACAATACTAGGGTTTTAGAATTTAACATTTCTAAATTAAACTTTTAAATTCCAAAACTTGAGGGCAAGTTTTGAAACATTTCAAAACATTAGGGTTTTAACTATTTAAATTTCAAAACAAAACCTTTAAGTTCAAATTTAAACCATAAAACTTACATGGGCACAATTTAAACTTTTTCACAACACAAGGATCAAATAACAAATAATAGAAATTAAACAATTAATTTTGTCATTATTTATATTTGATCTAATCTCATAAGATAATTACCAAATAATTTAAATAATCCATATTTATCTTATAAGGAAACTATTATTCAAAAGATTTGAAATTATCTTTTGTTTTATGAAGGATAATCATCCAAATATAATAAAAATCGGATTTTATCATAAAAATACGTTTTTGGTATTAATCCTTAAGCAAAACAGCAAGAAATCCCGATATTCTCTCTGTCTGACCCTTGGACTCGCCGAGTCAGATAGACTCGCCGAGTTCATCCACTGACTCGCCGAGTCGGGTCGGGCAGAGGCCAAAAAATCGATTTTGAGTTAATAATTCAACATAGCATCACATACAACAGAAACCAATCAAGACTCTGATACCACTGATCGGTTTTGGCCATAAGAACATCCTATGTGCTCATGCAAACCCTAATGCTTGGATCTAGGTTTCTCTATTGTACATGCAATGTATCCAAGACTTACTATCTTAGATCTAACATATTATAAACTGAAATTAGGGTTTAGAGAATTAGAGAAT
Source organism: Lactuca sativa (assembly GCF_002870075.4). Lineage (NCBI taxonomy): Eukaryota > Viridiplantae > Streptophyta > Magnoliopsida > Asterales > Asteraceae > Lactuca > Lactuca sativa. Next base: position 125,303,353 of record NC_056625.2, on the reverse strand, counting down.
TACCTTTGATTGTTATGTAGCGATAACAATCTCAATTCCTCCTTACAATGACTTTAGAAAGCTTAGAGTTACAATTGTCACTCCTTTAATGGCTCACAAACACCAATAGCAAGAGGATGAAGTACAAGGAGAGAGGAGCCTGCCCAAAAACGTCTAGAAACCCTAGAGGAACTCTTAGCCACGTTTTTGGGGCTTAAGGGTGCTATATATACATGTAGGCTATTAGGGTTTTCAACTAGGAAACCCTAATCTGACTGCTTAAGCCCTAAGCAGCCCATGGACCTTTTTAGTATAACCCTTGAACGATTTCTAATGGGTTTCCCCATAGAATTCGTCCAACCCATTATTCCAAGGTGATCCATAGCCCAAATTCAATTATCTTATAATTATAGTTCCAGTCCCTTAAGTTTAATTAATCTCTTTTAACCACAAAATTAATTATCAATTAATTCTTGACTAATATTAATTAAACAATATGATTTCTCCTTTAATATATTATTCTCATAATATATTAATAAATCATAATTTATCCTTTCTCTCCATAATTCATCCTATCAAGTTGCTTTGGTGAAGGCAACCCAAAAGGACCATGCACCATCGGGTCAAGTACATACCAAAATAGTTATGGACTTAGACAATAATCCAACAAAAATGGAGACGTTACAAGTTGGTATCAAAGCCTTGGTTTGAGAAATTAGATGAACATTCTTGTGAATCCAGACTCAAATTGAGGATTTGAATATCTTAACAAATCTTTAGAAAATAATAGTAATAAAAAGAATGCAATGCGTACAGTCAGCCGGAGCTCAGAAAGGAAAGTGATTCCCAAAATATCCATACTATTGTGATTGTTGATATGTGATCAAACCCTGCCCTCACTTTCCTTTAAATAAGGCTGAAGGCCCGAAAATTAAGGTTTTTGTCATCAGCTGGTCTCCACGTCGTGGCCCTATACCTGCCACGTCGTGGGGAACAAAAATACTCCGCGAACCTTCTTGGCTATGCCACGTCGTGGGGAAACCTTTCCACTCCGTGGCCAATAAAATCCTTCAAAAATCATAATGAACTTATAATAAATTACACATAGGATTCTAAATGTTACAGTGCTCTACCAATTACTAGTATTCAACGAGAAGTTGCATGGAAAAACACTAAAATGTTCATTTCATTTGAACGAAGAAAAATACAAGTAGGAGTACTATTTTGCGGATGGGACATACTTAAGGTGGGCAACTTTTATGAAATCATTTGCATACACAACTAGGAAAAAACGTTTCAATACAACATAAGAAACAACAAAAAAAAAGACATGGAACAAGCTTTTGGCGTACTAAAAACATGTTAAGGGCATAATAAGAATCACTGCACGTTCAACTAACAAATACATAAGTAAAATATGATGTAGTGTTGCCTTAATTACATAAAATGATTGAAGGCGTTGTTATATGTCAAATACATGCTATTGATCTCCCCACCAAAAAAAATTAATGAAATATGATTATAAAATTGCACGACTCAAAAACTCACTACCAATTTCAATAGGATTTGGCCGATCACATTGAACGTAACTATATATCTTCTTTGATAAAATTTTTAAGTGTCATTTTATAATTTGGATTATGGCTTTTTAAATTTCCATGTGTAGTAGTGTGTTTTGTAATTCAATTTGATTTTTAGTTTTGGTTTTATTTATGTAACTTTAACTTAATAGATATTTTAATATTTTCTTTATCAAACATATGGTTTAGAATGGTTGGAAAAAAAATGATTACTTATATCGTAGGTTGAGAAAAATGGAAATAAATTGATAAAAATAGAAAAAGTGAATGTGATCCCTAGATAACAAAAAATAGATTGAAGGATGGACTCATCCATTTGTCTTATGGTAATAAAAAGTCAATTCTTACAATTTACTTTTGTATCATTCCCCTAAAATTATTCAATTTGATAAAAATAACTAAAATATAAATCTATCAATTTCAATGTTTAGTTACTACACATTTAAATTCACAACTATTAAAATAATAAAAATAACTAAAATATAATAACTTTATATGTACAATACCCTAAAATTATAACATAGGACGTCCTATAACACATCATGATTTTAAGCAACTCAAGTGTTCGTTTGGCAAAGATATAATTGACAGCCCTAAAATTACCAAAATACCCTCATACCCACGGACTAAACAATAAAATCCTCCTCATTCATCAAACTTTCTCTCAGAATCTCAACAGAAAGAACCTCTCTCTCCTTAAAAAATGGGCAACACTCCTCACCGGAGATCATCATCATCATCATCTTACTTTTCCGGCTGTATCTCGCCGTCGTGTGTTCAATCTCATAACCAGTATACACTAATCAACGACGGCAAACACATCAATGGCTGTGATCGATGGCGTCGGAAGTGGAGAAAGCTGATCAACACAGTGATTCGAGAAAGCAAGAAGAGCATCTATGGATCCCCAAAACCTTTGACATTCCGGTATGACGCCGTTAGCTACTCGCAGAATTTCGATGAAGGAACTCATCGGTGTGAGTATTACGATCAGCACGGACGTCGATGCTCAATTGCTCACAGGTGATTCGATATTTCGATTATAATGCACGTAAAAGTTTCCGAAATCGGATTTTGTACAGAAAAATCAGTATGTGTGTGTGTGAGAGAGAATTGATTTGAGCAAGATTAATTCTGTGATTTGAGCAAGTTTAATTCTGTGAATCTGTGTTTATGTGAATCGATTTAGAATCTAAAACTAAAAAATTTAGGAGTTTTGCGTATTTAATTACATAATTCATGCAAATTTTTGGATTACAATTTACAAGCAATTAGGAATTTTGGATTCAACCCTTCAGTTTGATGTACTTTTTGTTTCGATTTTGATACACGAAATTGAATTTTTTATATATAATTTCTATACAACAAATTTTGATAAGTGTGTGTTACATATACATATGCGTGATCTAATCTACACATATACCTAAACGAAAAAAATAAAATAAAATAAAACTATTTATTATACAACGTAATTAAATTATTGAATATTGATTCAATTTGTCTCCTATAAAAGATAGAATTAAAATTTTAATCGATACAAATACTTTTTCTTTTTTTATTATGCATAAACAATTTCAACAAAACACGATATACTCATTTTGAGACTGAAATTGACATAAGTTGGATGGGTTTTAGAGAAAAGAAATTGTTGCTTTTAAATCTATTCCATGAATATTGTGGTAAAAATAATAAAAAATAAATTTGCAACGAAAAAAGCACATGAAGTGAAAATAATTCGTTTTATAGGGCCCACAGTGATCGTGTCCTGCTCCAGTTTAGCAATTAGCGGTGAGTGATGATTCAAATGATGATGAGTAGACTAAAAAGTGACCATCGACAATTCAATGGTATTATAATTATTTTTGTTACATAGATTTGGTGAAAAGTAATTATTTGTTTGAATTATATCATTATAAAAGATTGGGTTGTAAGAAAAAGAAGAAAATTAATTTTTCTTTAGTAATATATGAATTGAGTTGGCTTATACCGTGTTATTTTATGTGTGAGCTGTAAATCAGGTATATCATTTCGTCTGAAAGATATAAATCGGTTGGTTTATACCGTCTCATCTCATCTGTAAATTGTATATCAAATACAACATCTTGTCTGAAAGATTAAATCAGCTCAGCTAGTTTATGTTGCCGCGTCTCACTTGTGAGTAGGGGTGTCAATTTATGACACGACACGACAAAAATACACGAAACGAAACGAAACGAAATTGGGACGAAATCAAAATTCGAATTCGTGTTCGTGTCAAGATTAAAAAACACGATGTCATGTCGTGTCATGTTCGTGTTCATAAATCGACACGAAATTGACACGATTAAGCATGTGGTTGTCGGGTTTTTTGTGTTTGTCGTTTTTATCGTGTTATATATCTTTAAGTATGAATGAAATACACTAATAGTTATGTAATATTATCTTTATTGTGTCGTGTCGTGTCATGTTGTCGTGTTTTAATTGGTTCATTTTCGTGTTAATGAAAAAAAAAAACACGACATCGTGTCGTGTCGTGTTCGTGTTATACAAAACATTGTCGTGTCGTGTCGTGTCAGACAAAAACACGATATGACTGTCCGATTTGACAGCCCTATTTGTGAGATGTTTCATCTGTAAGTTGTAAACCAGATGCATCTGTCTGAAAGATTAAATCAGATCAGCTAGTTTATGTTGTCACGTATCACGTTTGAGATGTAAAGGAGGTACAAGATCTCTTCTAAACAAATTCAAATCAAGTGTATCTAGTCATAAATACTTAATGTTTCTTAAGAAGTGTTAATCCATATCAATAGTTTAATACGCAGAGAAGATAAATACATATCATATGTATTATCATGGTAAACAAGACCAAAATGTTTTCACTATAAAATCCCAAAAAATGACCGATGATAGATAAATAATAGTGACATAATAACGATAGAAATTGTATAATATGTAGATCGTAGTAGATAACTCTAATATGGCAACAAAGTAGAGTCTTAAATCTATGCCCAATAAAATTAAAATATCCATAAAAATCATTAAAAAAAAAGACGACAATGTAATAAAACGAAACACAAAAAAACATCGATTGGAACACAAAATAATGAATAAGAATCACACATGTCAAACAAGTTTACAGGTCAAATATGTATTAAAAAACATGATTATTTTAATATGGACATAAACTAAAATTTTTACTCATTTTTGTAATATTGGGTTTTTTTATGCCAAGTACAAATTGTCATAAAAGCCACTAATATGACATGGAATTGGCCCAATACCGTAAGAATTTTTTTTTTTTGTTCACATTTATGTAAGTATGTTTTTTTTTTTAATATTTTTGACCAATAAACTTATTGGCATGTTTATAATAGAGCAATATTACCGGTAATTTACAATCATATTATCCTATTTTGAATAGGTCAAACTAATTTAATTGTTAAACGTGTACGAAAAAAATATGGTTATCTAAATATAGACATTGACAAAAATCCGTTACCTTCATGGCCATTGACCCTAAACCAAATTCACAAAACAAAAATAAACGTATGCAAGCTTAAGAAGAAAAATCAGGAAAAAAATCAAAAAATAAAGTCATGAGTCAAAATCAGATTTTCTAAATTTGATAGTCATTATAAGAAAACGGAATAAAATATCAATATCAAAAACCAACTCTAACACGGCAATGAGAATAAATAGAAAATCCAAAAACGAATGTTCTAACATGTGTTTTAAGGGAAAATATACATATTAATTATATAAAATATTATTATAAATACATATAAAATGCATTAATTATAAAAAAAATATCTATATTTAAAAAATATAAAATACATTAATTAACAATAGTTTTTATAATTAATGTATTTTATATTAATAGTACTTTTATAATTAATGCTTTTTATATGTAATCTTAGAGCGTATTATTAAAAACAAAATAAAAAAAAAATAGAATTTTTCAAATCATCCTCTCATGTATAGATTTTTCTAGCCATCTTCTTCTTTTATAAATTTTGTTAAACAAAATGTTGTTCATTTACATTATTTCTAGTAATTAATCATTTTTAAAAGTTTTTTAATGAAAGAAATTATTCTTTAAATAAAAAAAAAACTTCATAATAGTAATAAATAAAAACGGTATATTACAAACATAAAATTAAAAGATTATCTAGTCTACTATAATAAATAAAGATTTTTTTACTATATGTCACACTCTCATTCAAATTGTCAAATGCTATTTTGTTGTTCTTTTGAATTGATTTTTTCCACATGTCTTTTTATGAGATTTTCTATTTTACTAAATTCAATATAATACTTTAATGTAATAATTGCAATAAATGTATTAATAAATAGATATTAATTTCATTAACGAACTTACATTTTAATTTCAAAATTGTCAAATTAAAGCTCATTAGTTTCTTTTGTTTATTTGCTTAAATTATTTGTTTAAATTTAAAAGATAAAAAACATTTCAATTATAATAATTCATTATTTTTCTTATTTTCTTATAAATTTAAAGTTCTCAAATATTTTGATATTTATATTTAACCTTTTTTTAAAAAAAAATTAACATATGTATTACATAGGTCTCACAACTAGTATTATAATATTGGGATAATGACTTGAAAGGGTAACGAACTTTCGATTTTGTTCACATTTAGTCACTAAATTTTTTTTCGTTATCTATTTGCCATTGAACTATTGAAACTGTTCACATTTTACCCTTATGACCGGCTGTTACCGGTCATAAGGGTAAAATGTGAACAGTTTCAATAGTTTAGTGGCAAATAGATAACGAAAAAAAGTTTAGTGACTAAATGTGAACAAAATCGAAAGTTCGTTTCCCTTTAAAAAGTTCAATGACTAAATATGAACAAACTTCCTATTGTATTATGTTTTAGCAAAATTATTTATTTTTGTTTAATTGTAGCAACATTTGCTGATGAAGAAATCTATGAAATAAAAAAACAAAATGTAACATCCGGATTTCCATGTATCATAATTTAAGTATTTTTCTTTTGAGTTAAGAAGAGAGACTCGACGAGTTGACGCCTCAACCCGTCGAGTAAGGTCGTGACTAATGACTCGGATTAATGAATGGACTTGACGAGTCGGTGAGGCGACTCGACGAGTCCGCGCTGTTGGCAGAAACCCTAAATCTTTGGGCCCGAGCCATATTTAAAGGCACTTATGGCCTTCAATTGCAACTACCTTTCCCATAAGTAAGAACCCTAGCGAGCTTGAGTGTGTAGAGTGAGAGGAAGAGCTATCTTGAGCTTTTTGGTGTGATAGATTTGGACCCTTCTGTTGGAATAGTGTCTAAGGCTGCAACTATATTTGGCAAGTATTTGACCCGGTTGTGCATGGTCCTTTTGGGTTGCCTTCACCATAGCAACTTGACAGGATAATTTTTAATGAGAGAAGAAATATTATTAATATATTAGAATAATATAAGGAATAATAATGTTGTTATTTGATTAATATAAGTCATAAATTAATTAGGGATTAATTTGGCGACTTAAAGAGATTAATTGAATAAAGGGGCATAAACTGTTAGTTATATGATAGTTGTATTTTGGGCTGTGATTCCTTACGGATAAGGGGTGGACGATTTTAGGGTTTGGAAGAGCCTAGAAATTGTCCAAGGGCTTATCAATAAGGAGATTGGATTGCTTAGGGCCTAAGTTATCCAATTAGGGTTTTAAGGGTGAAACCTTTGGAAGCTCACTAGTATATATAGACCCTTTGGGTGATGGAAATCGGCACTCTTGCATCTAAAGAAACCCTGGCCGATTTCTCTCCCTCTATCTTTCTCTTTCTCTCTCTCTCTCTCTCTCTCTCTCTTATCATCCTCTTGCCAGTTGGTGTTTGTAAGCCATTAGAGGAGTGACAATTGTGACTCTAAGCTCCAAGGATAAGAAGATTCAAGCAAGCAATTCAAGGTAATCCTTTAGATCTGTTTTCATATGTTATGATTTGAATGTTTACACTAGATCTATCAATCAAAATCTTGGATACATTGCATGTTCAATTAAAGAAACCTAGATCCAAGCATTAGGGTTTGTATATGCACATAGGAATGTTCTTATGGTTCAAACCCATCACCTTCTAGGTTCAGAGAGTCGAGAATATGAAGCTTTAGTAGAGTAAACCTTGGGGTTCGAAGTTAGGAAGCATTTATGGGATTTTTATGGTATATATAGTTACTTTCATCTTACACATAGATATGAAGTATTTTATATAAATTACGTGCTATGTGTGCATATTATTTGAATACTTGCTGTCTATGCTGGATGAACGATTTTATACATGTTTTAAAAGATTTAAACGGTATATTTATTTTATATCTACAAATATGTTGCGGATGAACACATGGGTAGATGAAATAGTCGGTGTGTGATGAAATAAAATGATGAGAGATAGGTGATGATAGAAAGGTGATGATAATTAGGTAAATGGATGATGATGAATATGTGATGTAGGATGAAAGGAGATACCATAACCTTAACTAGCAATGTGGCGATGTAGTCATTTACCAGAGTATAGATGACGACCACGGACTATTCTAGACAACCCAGTGGAAACACCAGCAGGCCCATAACCTGTAGGTGATGAATTACGAGTTCAGGCGATGTTGTAGCTACGTATTTATGCGATGATACTCTAACTCCTTACTATGAATTACGAGTTCAGATGATGTTGTAACTACATATTCATGGGATGTCACAAATTTCGCATGCCAAACAAATGGTCATAATTCACATCAGTGAGAATGGTTCATTTTTTTGTAAAACCAAAATCAGATTGGAAATTTTGATTTTTTATTTTAGAAAATGTCAAACCATTGGTTTTTTTATTTCGGTTTTGGTTTTTTGTTTTTTTTTTTAAATATATTTTCAGGATTTTGTTTTTTTTTTTTTATTTCATAGATTTCTTCATCAACAAATGTTGCTACAATTTAACAAAAATAAATAATTTGCTAAAACATAATACAAGAGGAAGTTTGTTCACATTTAGTCATTGAACTTTTTAGAGGGAAACGAACTTTCGATTTTGTTCATATTTAGTCACTAAATTTTTTTTCGTGATCTATTTGCCATTGAACTATTGAAACTGTTCACATTTTACCCTTATGACTGGCAACAGCCGGTCATAAGGGTAAAATGTGAACAGTTTCAATAGTTTAATGGCAAATAGATAACGAAAAAAAGTTTAGTGACTAAATGTGACAAAAATCAAAAGTTCATTACCCTTTCAAGTCATTATCCCTATAATATTAGACATTTTTATCATTTTGAAATGGTTATGTCCTTGACATCAACACGCTAACTTCTCCATAAAAAACAAAGATGTAATGAATTTTTCAACTCATGTTGTCTTGCACATCCTAGTACTCAACTTCATCCTCTAGCAACACGGTAACCAACTACCACCACCTCTTTCTTCCCCAATAGTTGTCTCCTAAGGTAGAAATGACCACTAATGTGGTTGCATAACTGTGATTGTGTGTATGAAGTTTTGAATGATATATATATATATA